>NC_058409.1:40016404-40105507 GCF_002201575.2 Neomonachus schauinslandi | reverse complement strand
AAAGAAAGAAAGAAAGAAAGAAAGAAAGAAAGAAAGAAAGAAAGAAACTTCAAACCAGTTCTACCATCAAAGGTAGAACTCTGATGGAGTGTGAAGTGCTGGCCAAATGGGTAAGGCCTGAATCACTGCTCACAGGTGTACCCTCTATGCAGTCATGAAAATGTGCCACTCAGATCTCCTACTGTGGGGAACCTAAGTGACTGGGTCTCCTGGTGCTGCTCCTCCAAATCTACCACCTCATTCATGTAGAGGCCATAATCTCTGAGAGCTGCTCTCAGTCTGCTTTAGAACCAGACCCATTTGGAAGGGACGCATCTCTCCACTAAAGGGCAACTTTGGCCTGAGGTCTTCCCATCAGGTTGGTCAAATCTTTCTTGAAAGTGTGCTGCAGTAAGAGACTCTACTGAATCCTCCTTCCTGCGCTCTGTCCTTCACAGGTGGAAAAGCTCTATCATGGTCTGAAGGCTCTCCTGGCTCCTTCTGCTCCTCTCCCAAGCAATTTCTTGCTTATTGAATCACATCTTGACATCTATTTATTAGCAGACAGAACATATAAGCACCTTCTCTATATGTCTCGTAGTGTTGTTTTCTCTTCATTTTCTCTAATGTCTTTTCACCAAAGCCTCTTCATTGCATTCCTATCATGTCAACAAGTTACCTTAAAATTATTGAAAAGGCACCTCTTTTTGAAGAATATACTCAGGAGGAAAATCTGTTATCTTCTCCATGTATGGGTTTGAACACCATGCTGTTCTATGCTTTTCTCTACCTAAAATGCCCTTACTCTATTTGTCCTTCTATAGACTCCTACTCATGCTTCAACACCTAGCCCCACAGTCATCTCTGTGAAGAGTTCCTTGATCCACCTATGAATATGTGGTGAGTCCCTCTATTAATTCTATTAGGACAGATCCTACTGTATCTCCTATTATTATTCTGTCTTTCTTACTCAACACTAAGCCTTAACCTATTGCTTGGCATACAGTAGGTGGTCAAAAGTGTTAGCTGAAATAAACAAGAGTTATTTAATCTGTAAAAGATAAGACAAGACTTAATGAGGACATAACTACCTTCAAATATTTGAAGCACTGTTAACAATCACATCAGGTGTTATCCCAGACACTCTCAATGAGCACTTGGGGAAGATATGAAGAAAGACACTGGGCATAAAGCCTTCATGTTAAAAAAAGAAGAAGAAGGATCAAATAGAACAGGTTACTCCCCTCCTCCAACATGAAATTACTGTGGTCTGAAAGTATTTTTAGTCCATAAGGCAGAGCAATGCTATAGAACTGCTCTGATCTAGCAATCGAGTTTTAGAAAACAGATAAACAACAAAGCTCTTTTTCACTGGGTATCTGTAGCAACAGCGCATGAATAACCATCTTAGAAACACAATTCAAAAGTATCATTTCTCTTCTGGTAGTATTAATCCTAAAGTACGTTATAACTGTAGCACCCTTCTCTCTGATGCTAATCCTAGGCCTGGCATGGACAAGTCCTTAAACTTTTGAAGATGCTACACTGATAGTTTTGAAGATGGAAGGGGCCATAATACAAATAATGCAAGAATGGAGTTCTGGAAGCTAAAAAAAGGTAAGGAAACAGATTTTCCCTTAAAGTCTCCCAAGGGAGTGCAGCCCAGCCAATCCTTGGTTTCAGTCCAGTGAAATGGATTCTGGAGTTCTAACTTTCAGAACTGTAAGAGAACAAATATTTGTTGTTTTAAGCCATCAGGTTTGCAGTGAGTTGTTACAGCAGCCATAGGGAGCTAACATATAAAGTACCATCTCTTGGCCATACCTATAACACTGACAATAGTATGTACTTACTGAGGCTTACTCTGTGCCACGCTCATGTGTATTGGTTCTTTTAAACTTCATAGAGTATCGATGAAGGAAATACTATTAAGATCCCCAACTTACAGGTATGAAAACTATGTCATACAATTAGCACAGTACAAAGCTGGAATTTGAAGCAAAGCAGCCCATAATCCAGAGTTTGTTCAATCTGACCTCTATCCTTGAATGTCTACTCTTTACATGTCTCACTTGTAGTCTGAAATGTTTGGGGGATGAGAAACTGTAATGGGCCACCCACAAACTTCACCATTACAACAATTTATTTTGTCTATTATCGTTATACCATTCACTTCAAAGCATTTTCAAATATATTCTGCTTAACAGTTGGAAAAATTGAGTCATAAAGAGATTAAGGCTGTTCAACAAGCCTGTGGCAGAACTGGAACACAGCCACTGCTGAGTGGTTGCCTCTGCCTCAGCAATGACATCACATTTAATGTGTTTTCTACTCTTCAGAGCACCTTCACACCTTATATCTTTTCCAGGCCTCATAACAGTTCTGCAAGATGAGTGAAGTAAGTATTAGGACTTGTATCGTAAAGATGAAGAAACTGAAATAGAGAGGTAGAGCGAAGTCCATACTCTGCTAGTTGGTATCAAAAAAAGAGCTCAGGGCTCCTTTCTTCAGCCGTGAGCTCTCTCCACTCATCCACACTTGGCCATATTATAAATGGTCCAGCACCATTTACTGGGCTATTCTATGAATGACTTTAGAAACAAGACTCGCCACTGGAATGGGTCCTATCTATACCTGTGATATCTAATGCATTAGCCAGTAGCCATGGGTTACTTGTGACTACTTTGCATTTGAAATGTGGCCAGTCCAGGGCGCCTGATTGGCTCAGTCGTTAAGCGTCTGCCTTAGGCTCAGGTCACAATCCCAGATCCTGGGATCGAGCCCCGCATTGGGCTCCCTGCTCGGTGGGAAGCCTGCTTCTCCCTCTCCCACTCCCCCTGCTTGTGTTCCCTCTCTCGCTGTGTCTCTCTCTGTCAAATAAATAAATAAAATCTTTAAAAAAAAAAATGTGGCTAGTCCAAAGTGAGATGCATTGTAGGTGTAAAGGGCACCCTGGATCTTGAAGACTCGGGATGCAAAAATAATATAAAATATCTTATTAATATTGTTTATTTTGATTATGTGTTGAAATGGTATTTTGGAAACACTGAGTCAAATAGAATATATTTTTAAATTAAATTTACATGTTTCTTTTTACTTTCCTAAGTATGGCTACTTGAAAATGTAAAATTGAGCACATGGCCCTATCTTGTGCTGTTCTACCTTTTGTCCCAACCAGTGCAGGAAAGAGTCTTTTTCCACTATTCATGAGACAATCTCAATTTGAACATTTTCAGGGAAAGAGAGGTACTCAAGAAGCAGCTGATTCCATGTTTGGATGGCTCCAACAGAAAATACTTTCCACTGAATGAAAACCACAGGTAAAGGAAGAGAAACAGATTAATGAAGTATATATTCTCAGAAGAAGGACTTGAGTTTGATGAATTCTTTACAAGCACCATTGAAAAATGATTTCTCAAGTTACCACTCAATCCAAAACCATACCTAAAAACATGGAAACATGACATCACAAAATAACTAAAATATAAGATCCTTTTTTTTTAAAGATTTATTTATTTGAGAGAGAGCCTGAGCACGGGGTGGGGGGCGTAGGGCAGACAGAGAGGGAAAGAGAGAATCTCCAGCAGACTCCCTGCTGAGCGAGGAGCCCAATGTGGGGCTCAATCTCACAACCCATAGATCATGACCTGAGCTGAAATCAAGAGTTGGACACTTAACTAACTGAGCCACTCTGGCATCCCCATTAAGATCTTTTTTAATAGGACCCAAAACTCAGGAAACATAGTGGAAAAACTATATATATAATATGTGTGTGTATACACATATATATTTAGTTTTATACAACTATATATTTATATCTAATATATATTAGATATGTATATATATACATATTTATACATACACACACACACACACAAATACAATCAACTCATCTTTAACAAAGGAGCAAAGGCAATACAATGGAGAAAAGATCATCTTCTCAACAAATGATGATGGCACTGATAAGGAAAATCTGTGTCCTAAGATGGCCGGTGGAGCCAGCGAGAGAGTCCCAGTCCTTGACCCGGGGATCTTCTGGGTTCTTCTCCCTGCCCTGCTTCACGCACGAGCCAAAAGTGCCAAGTATGCGGAAATAGAAGAGTATAAATTGCCCCCTTTGTTTGTGCTCAGGGCTCAGACCTTCGGAGACCACTCTCCTCTGAGCCTGCCAGCATTACATAAACCTCCTGTACTCCCAAGATCTCCAAGTGTCGCTTGGTTCTTCCATCGGGTGATCCAGTCCAGGTTCTGTAACATTTGGTTCCCTGACCGGGAAACCCAACTGCGCTGGCCCATAGTTGCCACTGGTTGGGGGCAATGGTGGGGCGGTGACAGATCAAGGGATCATAACAGAGAAGGCGCACCCTGCCTAATTTTCAGCAGTCTCCTGCTCCAGTCACCTTGGGCCAGCCCCGCTCCACTGTTCCCTCTGGACTCGAGCAGACTTGGCAGGTGAGGACCTGGTCCCAATGTCGGATTCCAGTAAGGCCTGGGGCCCCAGGACCCAGACAGACCCACTCTCACTGGGGTGGAAGGGGAGCCTGATCACCTCCCAGAGACCTCTTAGAGGTCTCACAGGTAGGGATTCCCAGGGAGGGAAGGTAATAACTTCTGGAGTGTGAATGTGTGAGTGAATATGCAGTCCGACCTGGCTTGCTCAAGAGGACTGATTCTGTGACTCCCTTAAGGTCCCCAGAAGCCTATGGAGTCTGAATGGGCCCGTCTGTGATTCCATGGTGAACGGCACATAGTCTATGGTGGCATCCGAATAGTTTCCAATCATAAGTCACAATGCTGAGACCACTATGGCTAAGCTTCACCTAAGCGTCTTTGGGACATGGCCAGATGGGCATCTGATTGGTCTCCTCACCTCAGGAGGCACCCCGCCTTTGTCTGTCTCTGCACCACCACACACAGGGACATCACTATGGGGTCAGGGCAGGGTAAACCTACGGTTCTAGAGACCATGATCAAAAATTTCAAGAAGGGGTTTTCAGGAAACTATGGAGTCAGGATGAACCCCAGCAAGTTGTGAACCCTATGTGAATTGGAATGGCCCACCTTTTATGTTGGGTGGCCTTCAGAAGGGACATTGGATGTCCCAACAATTCGTCAAGTGTGGCGAGTCGTGAAAGGAGAACCAGGACACCCTGACCAGTTTCCATACATTGACTCCTGGCTAGGAATTGCTCAGACCCTTCCCCCCTGGGTGCAATTCATTTGCAATAGGCAGGGTCAAGCTGGGGTCTTAATCGCCTCATCCAAGTGACCTAAAGAAAATCAGCAAAAGCCCCAGTCTCCACAAATCCTAGCCAGAGATCCCAAGGATGAACTGATCCTGCCCCTACCATACGTAGCTCCAAGACCGTCTACACCTGGCCCTTCAGCTTCAGTCACTCTGCCGCCATGAGTTTCACTGGCACCCCGAGGCCCAGAGGATCCACCGGTGCCCCCAGGCCCAGAAGATCCACCAGTGCCCCCAGGACCAAAGGATCCACTTTCTCCAGGACCAGCAGCCAGGCTGTGCCCCAGGCCAAGCACAAGCATCTTCCAAATGCCGGTACGAGAGACGCGGGAACCTGAAAGGCGCAATGAAGATGGGACGGTCCGACCCAGCCGTTCCATGCTGTATTATCAGCCCTTCTCCACCACCGACCTCCTCAACTGGAAACATAACACCCCATCCTACTCTGAGAAACCACAGGCCATGGTAGACTTCATAGAATCCCTCTTCCAGACTCATCGGCCAACCTGGGAAGACTGCCAACAGTTACTCCACACCCTGTTTAACACAGAGGAAAGGAGGAGAATAATGAAAGGTGCATGGCAGTACCTGGAAGAGCACGCACCAGCAGGAGTCATTGACCCTGCTGCCTGGGCTAACATGGCTGCACCCAAAGAGCACCCAGCATGGGACTTCACCACAACTGAGGGATAGGCCCACATCCACCAGTACCAGGAAGCCCTCCTCCAGGGAATCCAGGCAGGAGCTAAGAAACCCATGAACATGAAAAAGGTATCCTCGGTCACTCAACAACCAGGGGAGTTCCCCAGGGACTACTACAAAAGACTATGTGAAGCCTACAGGATATACACTCCATTTGACCCTGAGGCACAGGAAAGCCAACAGATGGTAAACACCTCCTTCATGGCTCAGGCTGCCCCAGACATCAGAAAAAAACTTCAGAAACTAGAGGGTTTCACCGGGATGAACATCACCCAGCTAATAGAGATTGCCAATAAGGTCTACATGAACAGGGAGGTCGGCGCCAAACAGGAAGCCGACAAAAAGATGAAAAAGAAAGCCAGCCTCCTCGCCGCCGCCCTGAAAGAAAAGGGCAACACAAAGGCAGGAAGACCCCTACCACCAAAAAGGGGGAGACCCAGAACCCCTTTGGCAAGGGATCAATGTGCCTACTGTAAGGAGAAAGGGCATTGGAAAAATGGATGTCCCAATCAGGGAAAGGCTCAGAAGCCCAGCTGTTACAAGGAAGAACCCTGAGAGGAGGACCTCATTCATAGGCCTTGCAGGAATGGACTCAGACTGAGGGGGACTGGGTTCTTTCCTCCTTGGCCCCCAAGAGCCCATGGTCAGAATGAAGGTGGGGGGTCAACCAGTGACTTTTATGGTTGATACTGGGGCTGAGTACTTCGCTGTCACCTCCCCAGTGGCACCTTTCAGCAAAAGGACTGCGACCACCCTTGGGGCCACTGGGATGCGGGCAATACAACAGCCCTTTTGCCAGGCTCCCCAGTGCGAAATCGGGAGCCACAAGATCCGACATAAATTCCTTTATCTGCCTGATTGCCCCATCCCTCTCCTGTGCCGAGACATACTTTCCAAGCTTAGGGCTCAGATAACCTTTGAGCCCACTGGACACACTAGCCTCCAACTGAACCCAAGGCAAGAGGAGATGGGGTCTCTAATACTAGCAATTACCATGCCAAGGGAAGAAGAATGGAGGCTATTCTGTGCCCAGGCCCAACCGAGCAGCCTGCCAGAGTTCAGACTCTCCTTCCCTTCAGTATGGGCTGAAAACAACCCACCTGGACTAGCCCGGAATCAGGCCCCTATCATTGTTGAATTGATCCCAGGAGCCCAACCTCAAAGGCAAAGGCAATACCCCCTTCCACAAGAAGCTAAGATTGGCATCCAAGAACATCTGACCAAACTCAAAGAAGTAGGTATTCTAGTCGAGTGCCAGTCGGCCTGGAATACCCCACTCCTGCCAGTCAAGAAGCCAGGAAGGAGAGGGACGCCTGGGTGGCTCAGTCGGTTGAGCGTCTGCCTTCGGCTCAGGTCATGATCCCAGGGTCCTGGGATCGAGTCCCGCATTGGGCTCCCTGCTCCACGGGGAGCCTGCTTCTCCCTCTCCCTCTGTCTCTGTCTCTCTCTCTGTCTCTCATGAATAAATAAATAAAATCTTTAAAAAAAAAAAAAGAAGCCAGGAAGGAGATACCAACCAGTCAAGACCTGCAGGCCATCAACAATGTGACCATCTCTCTGCACCCAGCGGTCCTGACTCTATACACCCTCCTCGGCCAAATCCCAGGGTCAGCCAGATGGTTCACTTGCCTAGATTTGAAGGATGCCTTCTGCCTCCGCTTAGCTCCCCAGAGCCAGCCACTATTTGCCTTTGAATGGTCTGAACCTGATACAGGGCGCCAGATGCAACTGACTTGGACACGCCTCCCGCAGGGGTTTAAAAGCTGACCAACCCTCTTTGGGGAAGCACTGGCCACAGACCTCGTCAGCTTCCAGATAGGCCACACAATGCACCCTCTTCCAGTATGTGGATGACCTCCTCCTCACCAGTGACACACAAGAAGACTGCACAAAATGCACAAAGGCCCTCCTACAGCTCCTGTCAGACTTGGGATACTGAGCCTCATGGAAGAAGGCACAAATCTGCCAACAACAGGTCCGCTACCTTGGTTTCCTCCTCACCCAAGGGAAAAGAGAACTAGGGCCAGAGAGGAAAAGGGTCATCATCTCCCTGCCACAGCCCCAGACAAAAAGGGGCCTATGAGAATTCCTGGGGGCTGCAGGATTCTGCCACATCTGGATCCCTGAGTTCTCAGCAAGAGCAAGACCCCTTTATGATCTCTTAGGGGGACCAGATTGAGAACCCCCTGCCTGGACTGAGGAAGCAGTAGCCACTTTCACAGAGATAAAGACCGCCCTGGAGTGGGCTCCAGCTCTGGACCTACCAGATGTAGAAAAACCCTTCAATCTCTTTGTGCATGAAAAGGAAAAAATAGTGCTCGGGGTACTCACCCAGACTGTTGGACCCTGGCAATGGCCAGTTGCTTACCTGTCAAAGAAGCTGGACCCCGTGGCAGCGGGATGGCCACCATGCCTCAGGGCACTGGCAGCCACAGTCCTGCTCATCAAGGAGGCAGACAAACTTACTCTGGGGCAAGAACTTAACATCAAGTTCCCTCATGCAGTTGTGTCCCTCATGAACACACAGGGACACCACTTCCTTTCCAACTCTCGGCTAGCACAATAAGTCCTAGAAGCTCAGGCATTACCAGCTGGATGGTCAGCTCAATGGGCTGAATTGTATGTCTTAGTCTGAACCCTCACCCTCAGTGAAGGCAAGCGAGTCAACATCTATACTGACTCAGTACACCTTTGCTACTGTAGATATACATGGAGCCATCTATAAGGAAAGGGGCCTCCTAACCGCAGCAGGAAAAGCTATCAAGAATAAGGAGGAGATACTGAGACTCCTCAAAGCCATCTGGCTTCCAAAGGAAGTAGCAATCCTGCACTGTAAAGGACACCAGAAAGGAGACGACCCCATAGCGCAGCAAAATCATCTGGCAGATAAGGCAGCCAAGACCGCAGCCAGTGAGGAAGATTGGAAGAAAGCTCATCATTCGGACAAGGAGCTGCGCCAGTGGAGAGTCCAACCAGACTTCACGACCTGCTCACCGTGGCCCCTGGCTCTCATTGGTGTGATTTCCCTCATCTTGGGAGTTGGACTCTACACTGTTGCCCCTCCTGACTGGACTTTCCCCCAGAGGCTTCTATCTAAGGTCATAGATCCCACTTTTACTGGCCCTCTCCTGTCTACTCCTGAGCACATTTCACCATGGTTTTCCTGGCCTCAGTCAGTCCTGGTCTTCTGCTACTTAGTGTGCTGTTAAGTTTATGATTAAGTCCGTGCTCGCCCCAAGCCTTGCAGGCAACCCTCAGAGTCAAACAGAATGATGCCCTCTAAACTAGGTGTTTAAAGGGGCATCAAAGGGGGGGAATGATAAGGAAAATCTGTGTCCTAAGATGGCTGACTGAGGCAGTGAGAGAGTCCCAGTCCTTGCCCTGGGGATCTTCCGGGTTCTTCTCCCTGCTCTGCTTCCCGTGCACACCAATCTGGGTTCTTCTCCCTGCCCCACTTCACGCACGTGCCAAAAGTGCCAAGTATGCAGAAATAGAAGTGTATAAATTGCCCCCTTTGTTTGTGCTCAGGGCTCAGACCTTTGGAGACCACTCTCCTCTGAGCCTGTCAGTGTTAGATAAACCTCTTATCCTCCAAGATCTCCAAGTGCCGCTTGGTTCTTCCATCGGGCGATCCAGTCCAGGTTCCATAACAGAATAACTGGACATCAACATGAGAAAAAAATAAATTTAGACACAGACTTTATACTCATCACAAAAGCAAACTCAAAATGGATCACAGACTTAAATATAAAACACAGAATGACAGACACACAAAAGACACATCTACCGAAAGACTATTAACCAAAATACACAAAGAATTCTTAAAACTCAAAATTAAGAAAACAAACAACCCAATTAAAAAATGGGTCAAATACCTTAACAGGTATTTGTTAAATTCATAACCTCATCAAAGTAGATATTCATGTGACAAATAAGCATATGAAAAGATTCTCTACATCATATGCCATCAGGGAAATGCAAATTAAAACCAGGAGATACCACTATACACTTACTTGAATCGTCAAAATTCAAAACAGTGACAATACTCAACACTGGCAAGAATGTGGAGCAATAAGAACTCTCATTTATTGTTGGTGGGAATGCAAAATGGTACAGCCACTTTGAAAGACAATTTGGCAGTTTCTAACAAACTAGACATACTTTTCCTACATGGTCCAGCAATTGTATTCATTGGTATTTACCCAAATGAGTTGAAAACTTTTATCCACACAAAACCTACACAAAAATGCTTATAGCAGCTTTATTTATAATTGCCAAAATTGGAAGCATCCAAGATGTCCATCAGTAGGCGAATGACAAATAAAACTGTTGTATATCCAGACAATGGAATATTATTCAGCACTAAAAAGAACTGAAATATCAAGCCATGAAAAGACATGGAGGACCCTTAAATGCGTATTACTAAGTAAAAGAAGCTAATCTTGGAATTATATGATTCCAACTCTATGACATTCTAGGAAAGGCAAAGCTATGGAGATATTAAGAGGATCAGGGGTTTGGAGGAAGAGAAGGATAAATAGGTGAAACACAGAGGATTTTTAGGGCAGTGAAACTACTCTGTATGATAACTATGATGGTGGATACATGTCACTACACATTTGTCAAAACCCCCAGGATGTACAATATCAAGACTGAACCTAATGTAAACTATGGGTGATGATGCTTTATTAATGTAGATTCATCAGTTACAACAAATGTACCACTCTGATGGGAGGTATTGGTAGTGGAGTAGGCTGTGTATATGTGGTGGCAGGGAATATATGGAAAATCTTCACACCTTCCACTAAATTTTTCTGTGAATCTAAAACTGCTCTAAAAGCTTATTTTTTTAATTGCAATTATAAAAATTAAGAAGACAGGTTTTTTTTTTTTAAAGATTTTATTTATTTATTTGACAGAGAAAGACACAACGAGAGAGGGAACACAAACGGGGAGTGGGAGAGGGAGAAGCAGACTCCCCGCTGAGCAGGGAGCCCGATGCGGGACTCGATCCCGGAACTCCAGGATCATGACCTGAGCTGAAGGCAGTCGCTTAACCAACTGAGCCACCCAGGCGCCCAAGAAGACAGGTTTTAATAATTAACTTTATGTGTCAACTTCACTGGGCCATGAAGTGCCCAGATATTTGGTCAAACATTATTTTGGGTGTGTCTCTAGGGTGTTTTTGGATGAGAGTAACATCTGAATTGGTAAACTCAATTTACCAAACCACTTTACTCATAAAGCGGATTGCCCTCCCTAAGGTAGGAAGTCCTCATTCAATCAGTTGAAGGCCTAAAGAGAACAAAGAGGTCAACCTTACCACAAATAAGGGGAATGCCTCCTAGCTGACTGTTTGAGCTAGATACTGGTCTCTTCCAGCCTTTAGTCTCAGACTGAAATGTCAGCTCTTATTGGGCCTTGCTGACCGCAGATCTTGGGACTTGTCAACCCCCATAACCATGTGAGACAAGTCCTTATAAGAAATAATTATAATTCCCTGTATTATATCCTATTGGAGAACAACTATACATTGAATTGTCATACAAGAGACTTCGTTAAATGAAAAAAAATTTAAAGTAGACTCATATGTATATAAAAAGGAAAGAAGAAAAAGAAAGAAAAAAGAAAATAAATCAAAAACGAAAATAAAAACAAGATCGTTATCCAAATAGTGTTGTTTGTACACAGAATACCTCCAGAAAACAGAGCAAGAAACAGGTAACAGTAATGACCTCAGGAGAGGGAAATTAGGGGTCTGAGCAATGGGTGTGTAGAAAACACAGTTTTCACATTATGCTTTTTGGTAGCTCTTTGGTTATTTTTCTTTGAACATGTGTTTTCCATTCATATAAATACATTTTGGAATTTAAAATCACCTTGACTTGGGGCACCTGGGTGGCTCAGTTGGTTGGGCCTCCAACTCTTTTTTTTTTTTTTTTTTTTTTTGACAGAGAGAGACACAATGAGAGAGGAAACACAGGCAGGGGGAGTGGGAGAGGGAGAAGCAGGCTTCCTGTTGAGCAGGGAGCCCGATGTGGGACTCGATCCCAGGACCCTGGGACCATGACCTGAGCCGAAGGCAGACACTTAACAACTGAGCCACCCAGGCGCCCCTGGGCCTCCAACTCTTGATTTCTGCTCAGGTCATGATCTCAGCTCGGGTCATGATCTCAGGGTCATGAACTGAGCCCTGCCTTGGGCTCCATGCCCGGCTGGGATTCTCTCTCTCTCTCAAAAAAAAAAAAAAAAAAATTACTTTGCCTTGACTAAAAATTCCTGTCAAAACTTAAGAACAGACATTTTAAGGAAAACTCTTCAGCTTCTGAGCTTGAACGGGGAGTAGCTGGCCAGAGTTTTGCAGCATACGGTGATATTTTGGTGCCTTGCATGTTGGCTTTAAGGCTCAGTCCATGTATGAAAGGACGTCAGCAATGACTAACCTTGAGGACTAAAGGAAGGACACCATCCTACACCACCTTCCCAGAATCACACTCTAACCAGGTTCACCCCTGACCTTCTCTACAGGAAGGTGGATGGCAGGGGGACAAACCCCAGAGCTAAGCTGCAGATGGGATCATGAGCTCCTTCACTCTCCCCTTAGACAAATATGACATGAGTCCCCAGGAGGGCAGCCCCAGACACACAGATCATCTCCTCCCCCATATATATGCCAGTAACAGGCAGGGAGGAAGTGGTTATCTGCCAGCTGATACAGGATCCACTAAGAATCCTCTGAGGCTGGTGCTCAACTGGGAGCCCAAACTACCAAAGAGTGAGTGTCCAGGCAGGGCAGAGTGTTTTCACCATCTACATTGGGCACTAACTCCTATACCAAAAACTTTTCCTGGCTCCAAAAATATCTTCAAAATGAACTGGTCCTCAGAAGAATCTGGCTCAGTGACAGTTTCACAAACTCTACTCTTACACTCTAGTTTACCTCTTGAGGAAATCTGGTTTCTCCATCCCATAGGCAGGGAATGCCAGTGTTGACATCTATGCCCTTAATTTATGAACACACAGTCAGTTGTTCGGAGTGGTTTGCCACTAGCCTGAGGACAGTTTTCATTGGCCATCTGCTGTGATCAGTAGAGTTTCGGGAACCATACTCATGAGGGTGGAGGTTAGGAAGACATGCTGAGTAATCAACCAGGTCCTCTAGTATTTCAAGAGAAAAATCCCTGGTTTTCTTGGAGGGAGGGGGGATGAAGCAATGTTTTTAATGTTTTCATCACAGAGGACATCGTCCAGGAGTCGCTTACAGGCTATTTGCCTGGAGCCGTCTAATCTAATGGCTCTCAATTTGTGTCCTTGTCTGCAAAGTGAGAATGATTCCTTTCTTGTGGGGGAGTGATAAGGACTAAATGAGGTGAGGTATGGGAAAGCACCTAGTACTCTGCCAGTCACTGAATCTAATTCCCTTTACCCTTAGAAGTATAGACATGAGGTACAGCATTCTGCCTACAGAAAATAAGTGATATGTTCTCAGTTCACTAGTAGCCTTATAAGCTATTCATTGTGTCACCACATTTCAGCTAAACCCTAACCTACACACTTTCTTTTCATGTTACCTGGAAACTAACAGAACAGAGCATCCCTGGGTAGGGTGCATGCCACATCTTCAAAGTCTAGTTTCCAGGAGACGTTGCAGCAAAGGAGAGCCTCAATCATAATAGTCAATGCCCAGGGAGTGGTTGAGCACTTCGTATGCTTTGAATCTTTACATTCTCTCAACAACCCAGACGTAGATACTACTATTTTCCCCCATTTTGCTGACGGGGAAGTTGAAGCACAGAGAGGTTAATTTGCCACAGGTCACGGAGCCATTACTGGTAGACCCAGGATTAACAAAACTGTCCTCAAGAGACCTGAATCACTACCAGCCTAAAGGCAGGAAGAGGGGGAGGCTGGTGTCTGAGGTCAGGAAGGAAAGACAGCCCTTTATCCCCTTCCCAATCCTGCCTTTAATGTAAGGCTGTCTTTTAATTCCATCTCTGCCCAATTTTCTTTTTTTTTTTTTTTTAAGATTTTATTTATTTATTTGAGAGAGAGAGTGAGAGAAAGAGCAGAAGAGGGGGGAGCGGAAGAGGGAGAAGCAGACTCCCCGCTGAGCAGGGAGCCCGATGCGGGACTCGATCCCGGGACTCCAGGATCATGACCTGAGCTGAAGACAGTCGCTTAACCAACTGAGCCACCCAGGCGCCCTCTGCCCAATTTTCTAATCTCGTGGCTCCATTCTCCCTGAATCTGTGATCCCTAATTTAAATTAGGGTCTTCTTTTTAGATGTTTGACCTTGGTCTCTTTTTAATTCTCTCTACTTCTGCCTCTTAAGCCTCACCTTTCCCAACTCACTGTTCTCTACTCAGCTTCCCAGCTCCTAACTCTGATTCTGCTCTGGCTTAGTGGGTCTGTTCACTGTCCCCCAGTTCACCTCTGGATTCTCAACCTTCATAACTTTCTGCATTCCCTCTGCCTGGAATAGCTTCCTCCTCCTCTCCACCTCTTGAAGCCTACATGCCCTTCAAGATACAGGCGAATACCACTCCTGCATCAAGACTTCCTCTCCTGATCACTCCAGGGAGGAGAACCCTGGTCTGCATCCTTTGTGATACACCTTTGCAAATACTCAGGGTCTTGAATATTTTGCAATATCCCATCTCACCTAACACAATGCTTTAAATACAATAGAAGCCTGGTAAGTGGTGGCTAATATTGATGCTCTAGTAAAGCATGCCAGCTACACCAGCTATAGGCACTCTGTCTCCTTTAGGTCAGTTAAAGGCCCATATAAAACTCATATTCATAACACCCATATCTACACATGATAATTCTTGTGGCCAGCGAAAAGCAATACAACCACATTGTGCATGCACATGGGGAAGAGAGCCATTTCCTCACACAGAGAAAGGAGAGAAAGAAATACCCAGAATAAGGAGGGGGAGGGGGAGAAGGAGGAGAAGAAGGAGGAAGAGGGGAAGGACGGGGGAGGATAGTCATGCAGTAACAGTAAGGGGAAAAGTTGGAAGGCTGAATTTGGGTCAGGCTTAAAACAAACAATGCCCACCCCAAGTCCTATTCAAAAAGAAGAGGGATTAAAAACAAATTCTGAGGATGCACTGAAAAAGCATGTCAATGAATTTAGTATTACTTAAATTCTGGCTGCATGAGAGTTATAAAATCACAACCGTTTTTCATTTGCTTTTATTTACTTCTGATTCCCAAATATACAGCTCTGATAAAAAAAAAAAAAAAGGAGAAGTTAAGGGCTTTGTTTGCCTATATCATTTTGTTTGTTTCTGCTCATCATATTTAACTCAGAGGAGTTTTCATTTCTGATTAAAAATAAGTCAAGACAATTGAATGTGAGGCCAACTGCTGCTCTCCAAATTCACCAGACCATTGCTAACTCACCAAAGTCAGGAAGCAATAATAAGTCCTGCTCTTTATGGAATGCCTTTTCTCCCCAGGAAACCTCAAAGCTCTCTACCGACACTTGGGCTCTGCAGCTGCCAGGAAAGAAATGTGGCTCCACTAACCTCGGAGGGAGTATCAGAAGCACATGGGGACGGGCTGCCCCACAGCAGTGACCCCACGCCCACTGCTGCCTCCACTGTTTCACAGACCACACCCAAAGCTCTAGTTCCAGGGCAAGAAAATAGAAAAGGTGACAGTAGTAGCAGGCTACTCCCATCCCTCACCCACCCAGACAAGCATCCCAAGGACAGGAGTGACCACATGCAACGTTGTGAGTCGGTCAACCATGTGGCTTGTCAGAATGGAGAGTAGTAAAACAGACAAAGTTACACAGCTCTTTACTGACAGAAAATTTTCTTGGGCTAATCCTATCAATGTTCCTATAAGAATACAGTTCCTACATAAACAGGAAAAAAAGAAAAAAAAAAAACAACCCACAACCATGAACTCTCATGGTTGCATCTCCCAGCATGCATTTCCTCTCAAACTCAACCTTTAGATGAAATGGAAGAACTATTATTTACTGAATACCTAACATGTGTGAGGCATTTCAGTTTTATTCGTGAGTCCTCACAGCCATCCTGAGAGGGAGGTATTATTAGCTATATTTTATAAGTGAGGACATTAAGGTTCAGGAAGATTACGTTTTTAAAAAATTAATGCTAGATATCTAAGGAAGGAATGTTTCTAATAGTCTTGCAACCATCTGTTTGCCCTGAGAGAAATAACTTCATAGCCACTCAACATGAGGTTGTCACAGCAGCTGTCCCCACTTTGCAGACCCAGGTCAGCCTGATTTCAACTCAGTTATCAGCAGTGCATTTTTTTTTTAATATTTTATTTATTTTTAGAGGTGGACTATGGGCAGAGGGGGAGGGAAAGAGAGAATCTTAAGCAGACTCCCCACTGAGCACAGAGCCTTACATGGGGCTCGATTCCATGACCCCAAGATCATGACCTGAACTGAAATCAAGAGTCAAATGCTCAACCAACTGAGCCACCCAGGCACCACCCCTTAGCAGTGCATCTTTATCCAGCTTCATAGGTCCTGTGAGTGTCCATCTGGGTACAATGAATGGAGACAGGCAGAGTATCATATAGACTCTGTTTCTCATTTGAGTCCCTACATTTCTGGTTTTTCCCTCAGCTAAAAGTTGAAAAGAATGAGGACTATTTGAAAATACAAACCAGCCCTCAACTAAGGAGCCAGCTGAATGCAGTGACATGAGTGTGCCCAGGCAAAGCCAAGCAGAAACTAGATTGGCCACCATTTAACAGGGGCTGAGATCACAGAGATTGATTCTCTTGCCCAAGAACACAGAGCTAGTTACTGAGTTAAGACGTGAGTTCTGAACCTGAATCTATCTGCTCCTGCTGCACATGCTCTTTGCACAGCAACCCCCAACATCAGCTTTCACTATGGCTCTTCTGGGCTTCGTCAACCTGGTGGTACGGGCGCCGAGTAGGACTCCACACACGCCAATGTGGACTCATATAATTCAGCTTTCATCTTAGCATTGCCTTCTAGGTTTACTAAATACCAGATTCACTGATGTACATGGGAACAGGAGTTCTTTCTGAAATGACATAGTCCTTCCAGTGGGACAAGCAAAAAACCTTTTCTCTAGGGAGACCCTAGACCTCACAGATTCCTCACTTCTATGGGGCTAATCATCAGAACCACCATGAGGCATCCCTGAACCATCACCCCACACAAGGGGAAGAGTGGCTCAGAGATATCCTTTGTCTATGCTGCTTCATCTCCATGATGCTGGATATATTTTGTGAAGAGAAACAATCCAGGCCTATGTGTTTTATTTCAGCCAGTATTAAACCTTAGATGACCCATGAAGAGGCCTGTATGTTATCACTATAAATTTTAGAAGAATGGTCAGCCACAGGGAATCTGTGGGCAGTAGCTGTCTTTCTCTCAACTTTGCATAGCTGTATCCTGTAGAATGAACAGTTACCCATTGTTCTGAGGAGGGAGAGATCTCCTTCTGTGTCGGGATTTCCAGAAAAAAAATGTTGGAACACAGCTAACGTCTGAGGATGGGTACATTACACAGTGTCAAAGACAGCGCAAGATGATTTCCAATGGATGGAAAAAGGAAAAGAGGGAAATTAGGGAAGATATAGGCAAAATATAGAGATGGGAACACACAGAATGCATGATTTAAAAATATATATAAGTAGTCTACACTGGCTGGAAAACCGGGGAATGATGACAGACGTCATGACCTTGATCAGTTCATGTATCTGTTGAGAAAACACCCATTTTCCCTTGGGAATAAATGCAAAAAAGCTAGCTCAGCTCCCTCAGTGCTGTGAAAGACCAGTCATTTTGGAACAGAGTGACTGTTACATGCTGATTCTTATTTGAATTTCCCAACACAAGTGAGCACTGAAGTCCGTATTTCATGAGAATTCCTTGAAGGACAGGGTAGCCCCTTTCTGATCATCTTTAGATTGCTTTCATGTTACAAACAACTCCCATGTGAGAGCCCCAAAGACTATGAGCACAGAACCAAGACACAGGCAGCAAGATGCCTCTCTTCCTTCAGTTCCACACATGACCATGACGTTCTGGAGAAATTCGCCATTGCCAAGACATAAGCAAAGTCAATAACTACTGGAAAAAGAGCAAGTTTAAAAATCAAGTCAGGACACCAGGACTCTGGCTCCTCTAGCTTTAAGGCTTCAGGCATGAAAAGGAGAGAGCAACCAACATGATGTGAATTTCTACTCCATAACTGGAATGCACAATGTGCTTTATATACATTATCTTATTCAATCCTCTCCACCATATAAAATAAGTGCTATTTATCCCCGTTTTATAGAGTGGAGAATCGAGACTCTACAAACTCACAGAAGAACAAATAATAAATTGTGCAGCTAAATTCAAAACCAATGCCCTTTTTATTATACCAAATAGCTTTTTTGTTCCAAATAGTAAGGCCCCTCTGTGTCTTTCAACACTTTAAGCTCTAAAATTCTAGTATTATTCTGATTCTGGATAGAGTCATGTAGGTGAGGTCTTTCTTTTTGTGATTTTTTTTGAGATATAATCGAAATATTACATTAGTTTCAGGTGTACAACATACAATTTGATATATCAAATATTGTAAAAAGAGTTGAGTTCTAATAAGAAAAAAATTGTATCCACATTCCCTATGAACTGTTATCAAGGAGACCAAAATAAATGAAAGCATATTCAATTCATCCAGGTATCATAATAAAATTCTAATAAAAATGTGTACTTTCCCTGTAATGCCTTTGATGTCTCAAGAAATATGATGCACAAGGTGTCCCATGAATATGTGAATTTCTGAATTACTCTGAAATAACTAATACATTGTCAATCCACAATTTAATAGGTTTTTTTAAAGTCTGCAAAAAAAATATGGTTAAAGAGGTACTATAATAATATAACTCAATTTATGCATGTATCTATGGACATATGTGTATGTATATACATAAATAGAAACAGAGAGACAGAGAAAAAGATCTCCAGCCATCTGTCCAATCTACTGATACATCTCTACCACCACTTGCTTTTCTGCTCCACAGCATTTGACAGAGTTGATAGCTCTCTCATTCTTCAAACCCTGTCTCCACCCATTTGCTGGGACTCTGGACTTTGGATACTGGCAATTGCTTCTCAGTCTTTTGCTCCTGCTCTTTCTGACTCCTCAATGTTGGAATGCTCTAGGACCTAGTCCTCCCTCTACATTATCCCCAAATTTGTCTCATCCAGACTCATGAATTTAAATGACATTTATACACTTACAGCCCCAAAATGTACACCTCTAGCTCAGCTTCTCCCTAAGCTCCTGGGTTGTATATCTGTTGCCTTCTTGACATCACCAGTTGACATCTACCAGGCATTTCAAACTTAACATATCTGAAACATCAATCCCAATAAACTGAATCCCTTACACATAATTGTTCAGTCCAGAAACCCAGGAATCATTCTGATTCCTCTTTTTCCTCTAACCTCTTCTATGATCCATCAGCAAATCATGTTGACTCTATCTTCAAAACAGGCTTCAAGTACAAACACTCTTACTACCACCATCAACCCCACTGTGGCCCCAGCCCCCATCGTCTCCCACTCACACAGCTGCTAAAGCTTAACGGGTCTTCTGACTTTGGCCCCTTTCTTCCTTCAATCTAGTCTTAATACAGTAGCCAGTTAGAACTTCTAAATATGAATCAAATTATGCCATCCACCCCTGTTCAAATCCTTCACTGGATTTACATCCCACTCATAATACAATCCAGTGGCCTACAATGCCCTATACAACCCAGACCTGCCTATTCCTTGGGCCTCATCATCTACCTCTCTTCCAACACTCACTCTGGTCCATCCACCCAGGGGTTCTTGCTACTTCCAGGTATGTCTCAAGCTTGTTTCTGCCTCCAATTTCTACTAGCCCTTTCTCCTCCTGGGACATTATTCCCCCAGATGTTCACCAGAGCCTACCTCTTCACATAAGTCAGATCTCTCTGCTCAAATGTAGCTTCCTCAAAGAAGATGTCCTTGAGTGGGCTAGCTAATCACCCCTAGCTCTATTCCCTTATCTTGCTTTACTTCTTCACAGTCCTTTGTATCATCTGGAATTATATTATTTTAATTATTACTATAATAAATCTTATTTGTCCATATATATTTATCCAAAAATGGATTTATTTACCTGTTTACTTGTGTAGCCTCTGCCTCCCCATTAGAATGTAACTTCTAAGGGACCTTGTCTGTCTTGTTGTTCACTGCCAAAATTCCAGTGCTTCCACAGTGCTTGAAACACAGCAACCACTCAATAAATATGCTTTAATTGAATAACTGAATCTTCTGGGTGTTCTATGCCATTCTCTGATGCTCTGTTGCTCTTGAATATGGCCCTTATCTTTGCTATTGCCTATAAATTTGCCCTAAGTTCATTTCGTTTATAGTTTATAGTTCTTATCTCCTAAATTTTTATCCCTTCAATACCATTTTTCCATTTAACTTACTACGGTAAGTTAACATTTTTTAAATGTTGCATCTCTGCCTTTTTTATCCTAAACACTCTGTTTTCTGAGCAGTCCAAATATAGCCAATGTAGCTACAATGGTAAGAATATTTTTTTATGTGCCTCTGGAGAAGAGTATAATCTTCTGAGGAGGCTCTAGAGAGAAAACATTTTCTTTTCTCATCTCTGTCTCCCTCCAGCCCCCACCTCAGCTCTGGACACACACAAATATTAAACAAAAGTACTGGTATGGCATCACTCCCCACACTGTGCTGCTGATCAGCCCCTGTCTACTGCTGCATAAGCTGCATGACCACAGAAGAGAGATGATGAGGAAACCCCACGTGATTCCTCCTCTTGACTGGAGCTGGGACAAAAGGTTATGGCAGAAAAGATAAGAGTGTGTGTCTGTGTTTTGATGGCACTAGCGTGCAGAAATAGAACTCTAGTCAGTTTGGTCCCGCTCTGGAAATAGCCAATTAGCAATGCTCACAAACTAAAAAAATTAAAGACCATTCCAGAACATCTTAAAAATAAACAAACCTTTGAAAGGGGTATAATAGACATCACTTCTAAAAGACATTTACAAACTTTTACTTCTCAAATACATTAAACAAGTGAAAAAAAACAATAGTTTTACTAGTCCAGGGTGAGACTCTATCACTGCAAGGCATTCAAAAATGATTGACAGCAACATTACTTTCCTGTACTTTATAGGAACCATATTTGCATAATTGCATAAAGTGATTCAGAATTGACCTCACGCATGAAAACAGGCAACAGATGGCATTAAAATGTGATGGTGGAGGAAAATGCATTATGGAAACTGCTTGCAAAAACTAAGAGATCAGCCTATTTTTCAGAGTCCATGGAATTTATAATCATCAGTTTGCTGCTATATTCATTCTTTTCGAAAGATGTGACCCAGACTATTGTGAAGGCTCCTATATACGGCCTCCCCTTTCTTTTGTTTGCTTACTTATGCCTGGCTAAAGAGAAAAAAGAGGTTCTATCATCTCTGCAGTCCACACAATCAAATCCTTTTCATTTCTTATATCCTGTTTCCATTCTCATTATTTCTGAATGTAAATCCTTAGTCGTCCTCAGACATCCAATCCCAGTAAGACTAAAAGTTTTCCCCTCGTTGACCTGGAATTCATGTGGAGAAGCACAGATCTCAAGCCATTTTACTGAGTGAATGCTGGATACAAACAGGAGGTTAATTCGTGTAGAGTCAAGATAGAAACTTGGATGACTGGAGATGTGATAAGTATCAATGCAAGTGGTGTTTTTCTTTATAACATACTCAAGTAACATTGAAATTTAAAAAAAAACAGCTGTTTTCTAAATGAACTGTTAATTCTAAAGTTCAGTTTTTTTAAGGATTCAGGAGACAACTGTGACCTGCCACTTTTCTTTCATAACTTTGTTGCTATGGGAATTGAGTTCTATATCCCTAACAACCAACCACAAACAAATTTTGGAACACAGCCCATTCATAAGCTGAGGACTGCCTACAAAGGATGTTCTTTCTTATTTGAGAAAAGGATGATGGATTGCATTTATTAGAATTACAGGCTAAAGAAACCACAAAAGACTTACTTTGGGTCTCCAGATATCCTTCTCAGCCTTTTGGCTCCAAAACATAATCATAATCTAAAGCTTTCTGGTGGTGAGCCAGGCCATCCCAGGGAAAACTGCAATCTGACTCACGAGGTAGAGCAAAGGCCACAGTTCTGAACATGGAGGCACAGCAAAGGCTGATTAATCTAAGGATGAACAAATGTAGTCTAAACAATGGTTCTCAACTGGGGAATAACCTGTGGAGGTTTAAAAATCCCAGAACCTGTACCTCTCCAGAAATTCTGATTTCATTCATCTGGAATGCACCCTGAGCAACCAGATTTTACAAAGTCCCTTAGGCAATTCTAACAAGGCAATTCTAACAAAGGGTACCTGAAGGCATGCCAGTGGCCAGAAAGTCAGGAAGGCCTATGGTATCAGAGAAATATAGCATGTGCTCACAGGGCCCCCGTCGCAGGTTGGGGTAAAACTCCATGGGATGGCAAAAGGCTGGAAACCAATCACAAAATTCCATCACTACAAAAACTATAAAGACACAGAAAACAAGGGGCTGCGTTTGACAGACATAAGGTAGAACCATGAAGCTAAAAGGTGAGGAAATTTGTTAGTGCTAAGTTCTCAACTCCTTCTCTTCTTTCTCTTTACAGTTGGTATTGTTCCTACAGCTGCAAGGAAGCTTTCTTAACCCAGCTGTAGGGGTAAAGACTTAAGGGCCAAGAATCTAGCAGATCTTTACAATTTTTCCCTCAGAATAAACATCCTACCCCTTCCTGTCTGCCATGCACAAAAGAAAGGCCATCTCCTTTAAACTCTGCTCAAGACTTAATTCTTCAGGAAATTATCCAATCTAATGGCATAATTGATGGCCTGTGCTCTCATGTCAATGTATAATCATGTACAGTTTACAGTCTGCACACTGTACAAAGGCAACCAACTGAGAGGGGATAGAGACTGAAGTCACGTGGCCTGGTGCAGGGTTCTTTCTGCCCAGACAACCCCCTTTCTCTAATTTGCACAAGTCACTGTGGGCTAGTAGCAGCTGTGACAATGATGACTGATTTGCATCTATTCAAATATTTGTTGACTAAATGATTAAGCGACTGACTCACTCTCCCTGCCAAAATAGATAGATAAATACTGTATTTTGTACACTTCACATGGCATTCTGCAATTCCTTTGCACACATGCATTTTCTCACTGAAAATGCTCTTGCAATTTAAAAAAAAAAAAATTCCATCAAGTGTAGCAAGAAAAAGCTTGTACTCTGTCCAGCCAATTTTATCCACTGACGACAGCAGAGAAAAGCATAAGGGCCTCTTGTTTTGCCATCTTTTGTTTCCCATGTTCCGAGCAAAACTGCACAGGAATTATGAACAGTTAGCAAATGCTGTATAAGTGACCAAAAATCAAATGACTGCTCTATGAACAGAACCAGCCTGGCCCCAGTGAAGCCAGGCTGCTGGAGTCCTGGAACAAGAATTAGGGAATCAAATTCTATCCCTGGCCCTGGCCCCAGTTTACTGCTGACCTTCACTTGCTCCCACTCCCAGCCTCCCAGAGCACCCATGGTGCTTTGTGACCCATATTTTGCAGTGCAAAGATCAATGCGATGCTACTGGAAAGAATCTGAACATCTTGGATGGAGGCCACCAAGTCATCATTGCTAGGAGACCTCCTCACATGTGTCTCTCCCTAGGGTCCAGTGCTCCAAGGGACCTCTCTCTGGGGCTGTGCAGTTGCTGTTTGGATGTCAGTCCTTGACCATGGGACTAACAGGAGGAGAAAAGGGTGATAGGAAATATCTCATTGCCAAATGGGACGGATGTTCTTGACAGAGATTGACCCAACAGCGTAGAAAAATTCAAGTAAAATGAGACTATGTCTTCAAAGAACAGACACAACCTGTAATTTGAACTGGCCTTTCTCTCTGCCCTGCCATACTATCCCTCCCCCAGGGCTCACTCAACATTAAACCCTTTAATACCATGTATTTCATCGCATGACTCCATCACAACTATTTTATGCTCAGATGCAGATGACCCAGATGATTCCATATGAACTTCATTTTCTGGACTTTATCTCTTTCTTCACCAGGAAAAAACCATCCCTTCTCTTTTGGAAATCATTTCAGCTACTCTAAAGGTGGAACGTGGTCCCCTCCCAGCTGACAGGGTTCTCTGGACACGTGTCTAAGCCTGCTTTGGTTGTCTGCCTGAAGACTTAACTCCCTTCTCTAAAACTAGAGGCACTCTAAGGCAGGAGGGGCAAACCACCTATTATAGTTGTCCATATTTGGGTTCTGGTCTCACATTCATTTTTTCCTCCCACTCACTCACTTGAATGCTCTAATCATGTGTGAAGTATTTGGATCAAATAGAAGAATGAAGTTCCCACTTAACGTATGGTGGCGTTTTTGTTACCATCCCTGGGTCCCCTCACCCTCTCAGGCGGGCCTGATTCATGAGGTCCTGTTCTAGTAGCATCCTCCCGTCCAAGTGCCACCTTCTTCTGGGAACTTACAGTATACAGCTGGATGGGGGGAGGGCTGACTTTGCTGTGTGTGTTTTGCTTTGCTTTGTTTTGTTTTGCCAAGGACCACATTTCTCTCTTTCCTTCCAAGTTGGCATTCACCTTGCTCACCCAGAAGAAGCCAGAGGCCTGGAAATCTGTGATAACACTGCCCCCTTCCTTCCACCCAGTTCACATGCCAAACCCGGCACCCCATATTTAAGAGACTCGGAAGTTGGACCAAATGACTCCTAAAGTCTTGTCCAACTTGAGATTCTGTAATACTTCAAAACCTTTCCACCTCCTGAAAATTTTTTGTAAGTATAGCCTCTTATGGTTTTTCTCCTTTTCATGAATCATTTTCAGTGAGGCTAGTCAAAATCAAAGGGAATAAAAAGTAACAGAATCACATGTCTGTGGTTATTATTAATAAGAAGCTGTAATTTGAAAGTCAACCTTTTTCTTCGGGTGTAAGATGTGTAATACCTATAGCTTTAATTGCCTTTTCTATTTCATTCTTTCTTCTTCAGAAAAAGTATTGTCTAAGGAAACAAAAAAGTAAAATATATTTCAATTGTCAGTCGATATGATTTAATTTACCCCCCCCACACACACAAAATTAAATGGGCAGGAACGCAGGATCCAATCTTCAGAGAGATTTAAAACCACTGAGTTCAGTGGTCCTCAACCAGGAGTAATTTTCTTCCCCAGGGGACTTTTGGCAATGTCTGGGGACATTTTTGGTTGTCACAAATGAGGATAGCAGATAGAGATGATACTGGTATCTGGTAGGTAAAGGCCGGAGGTGGTGCTAAACATTTACAAAGCACAGGAGAGCCTCCACAACAAACAATTATGCCCAAAACGTCAATGCCTATGCCGAGAAACCCTGATCTACATTTATAAATGCAGCTCTAAATACAAAGCCATTATTTTTGCATACAAAAGAGAACATCATTTATTCTCATTAATGAGTAATAAACTCACTAAGTCAGGCAGCCACAGAAATAGCAAAGAAGTCAAAGGCACTACGTAAATTTGAGGGCCAAGACTAGGGGTGGGATTTGCAGCTCCCCCTTTAATAGAGATTTGCTGTGCTACAAAGTAAGTCCCTCATCAGTCACTGAAGAATGTTGCTGCCATCTAGGGGATGAAAATGGAATCCTCAAAAGCACCCACTCCTAGCTCCAAGGACACAAGTCACCAGGCATGCAGGCACACAGTGCACTCACTTAATTCGTTTTCTCCATTTCATGTTTGTGATATGTAATGGAAAGTCCATGTTTCTGATAAGGATGACAGGCGCTTGGTAGCTGTTTTTACTCTAATAGTTAAATGGAGTGAAGAGCGGAGAGTCTATCAGTGGCCCAAGAACTGCCCTGTAAGACCTGTCTTTCTATTCACGCTTCACTTTGGATCATAGCAAAATAATGACAAGTTCTCAGCATATTAGAATTCAAAGGCATTCCTTTGCTTTTAAAGAAAAAATTCTGAAGTTTAGGAAAAAATTAAATCAACTCTAATTAAATGAAAATTAAGAAGAACCACAGTGTAAACAGAAGTTTTTCTCCAGCCAAACACATTGTTACTCCTACACACACACACACACACACACGCACACACACAGGGTCCACAAAGATGACAGTAGTGAAAGGACTTCTCCAAGAGCTTTGAGAAAAATGGAAAGGAAATTTGCACCACCTTCCCTGTAGTTTCTGGAGAAGTAGGACCTAAGGCTGGAGGAGTACAATGTACCCAGAATTATAGGCTTCCGTCTCATTCCTTCTTGTGGTCTGCCTCAAGCTTTATCATGGCTCGATGGGCTGAACCTTGTCTGTTTTTTATGGGGCAGGGGTAGAAAACTTCCAACTCCTTCACCATAAGGATTGCTAAACAACTTAAAACAATGAGGAAACTCATTCTGATCTTTACCACATGCCTTTTGAATAGGTTGTGAACTCTCTGTGTTTTAGACAAAGTGATTGGCTTTTTTTCCTTTTCTTTCTTTTTTCTTTTTTTCCTTTTTTTTTTAGATTAGGACATTTTATCCTGACTCACCCCATACTCTAAATCCCAGACTAGCTCATGATTCAGGGTAGTTGCATGAAATTAGATGGCTCTTCCTTCTGATTGTTTCAATGGAACAGCCCTGCCCATCGCCACACTCTAATTTTGCTGGGGTCCTGCAAATACTACAGTCCTGAGCTTATCTTATTCAAAGGAAAAAGCCTTAAGGAAAACCATTAAAGCAAGAGGAGAGAAAATCATATTACAACTACGACATGATTGCAAAATTGGCCAAAAGTAAGAATTATCTGACAATCTGTGTCACCTCTTTTGCAACCCATAGATCATACATGGATGGGTGGATGGGTGGGTAGATGGATGGACCAACACAGATGGACAAGACACAAAGTTTCCATTAGAGTTCCAGCATTTCCATGTATTTTCTTTTTTTTTTAATTTTATTTTATTATGTTATGTTAGTCACCATACATTACATCATTAGTTTTTTTTCATTAGTTTTTGATGTAGTGATTCATTGTTTGCGTATAACACCCAGTGCTCCATGCAATATGTGCCCTCCTTAATACCCATCACCAGCTAACCCCCCTCCCCACTAAAACCCTCAGTTTGTTTCTCAGAGTCCATAGTCTCTCATTGTTCGTCTCACCCTCTGATACAGTCCAATTCTCCTAAACAAAGAATCTCATATAATATTATTACATGAGAAAGCTCTTTCTTAGATAAATGCAAGGTGTTATTGAGGGTAGATACTGTTAATATTTACATTGTATTAAATATTAATGTGTTTGGGTTACATACAATAGATCATCTATTTACTTACCTCAAAAAGTTATGAAAATCAAGTGAGATAAGGCAAAGAAAACACATAAATGATACTATGCATATGTTAAGATGACATTGTTATTGTCAAATACAGTAAAACTGAATTGAGGCCACTTGTATGTCACAGAGTCAATTTTCCTGAAGGTGAAGGCATGTCTCCATGGACATGGATGCTTATTCCTTCAAAAATCAAATATTGTAAACTATCCCGTCTCCCAAAAAAAGGAAACATGATGTGATAAATAGACAGCATAATTTGAAATGGGAACATCCTCCACCCATTTCACAAAATATCATCCTTGTATCTAGTCTAATTCATAAATTATTTACCTTGTGGAGGAAAAGAACCCTTATGTAAGATCTACTGGAAGCTCTTCTTTATCAATTTGTTTATTGTTTGTGTTTTATATGATATGTGGAAAATATTAATGGTATACTGATATGTAAGGAAAGCAAGATACAAAATTATATATATATAAGGTCTCAACAATGTAGGGAAAAAATGTGAAAATTATACTGATTATCCCTCAATGGTGAGATTAGTAGGTTTTTCTGTTTTAATGAGTGTCCAGTACATTTTAATCTTTTGATTTTTATCAGAGTTATATATATGCATATTTTAAAGTCATTTAGTTATAAAAGGTTTATAACTAACAAAATGGATTTCCCTGCCTCACCTCTTTCTACCACAAATTTCTTCTCCTCAGAGGCAACTAATATCAATTCTTTTGGGTGCTTGTTTGGGGTTTTGTCTCTTTATTTTTAAATAACATATTTATATAGCTATTTCTTGATATTGTAGATTTAGATACTTTGTCCTCCTATTCCAGAAGGAAGATTTAGCACTCTTTATGCTTCCATGCACTCATGAATTTCCTTGTTCCCATCCTACAGGGTAATTATATCATTAATTATTATGGAATCATTATTCAGTATTTACAGTACTATGACCATTTCACTATCATCCACATTTCCACATAAATATAGTGTTACGGTTAATAACAGTTTCTTTTCTTTGTCCAATTACCAGTCTATGTATCCATCCCCAAAATCTCTATCAAAGGAATACACCTTTTCTCAGTGCATTCAAGCACATCAGAAATTCTGTGAGCTTCATCCTTCCCTTTGTAACACCTTCCTGGAAACTTCTTTGCTCCTGTCCTCTCTGGATGTGTTGCTCTCCATGCTTGTTTCACACCTGTGGTATCTGGAGATTTCTTCGGCTTATCTCCTGAGTTGAGTTTCTTACTTTCTGGATCCCATGTTTTCCTTTTTGGCATATCCTCTGGTTTTCCTCGAGCACATATGCTAGCATTAACTAAGAAGAGGTCAGTGGGAGAAAAATTTGAGGCCTCACATATCTGAGAAGGCTTTGTTGTTCCCTCTTATTAACTGTGAGACTGCTGGGTTATAAAACTCTAGCTTGGATATCATTTTCCCTCAGAATTCCCCATTTTGCCATTGAGAAAACTGAAAAGACTAATTCTCATTTCTTTTGATCTGTTGGGTTTTTGTTTTGGGGGTTTTTTTCCACTTAAGCTTTTAGGACCCTTTCTCTATGCCAGTATTCTAAACTCTCACAATGATGTGGGTTGCAACAGGGGTTCTCCCCTCTATTTGCAAGTTCAACAGTTCAATCTAGAAGTTTGCATCTTTCAGTTCTGGAAATTTTTTTCTTATTTCACTTCTTTTATAATATCCTTCTTTCTATTTTTTCTTTTCTTTTTTTTTTTTTCCTTTCTGTAATTTCTGTTAGTTAGGTATTGTACCTGCTGGATTAAATCCTTTTTGAAAAATAATTCTTTTCTCATTTTTCTGGGCGTCTTTATCATTTTGTTACACTTTCTGGGAGCTTTCCTCAACTTTATCTTCCAATTATGTTATTGAAATCCTTATTTGTGCAATCTTGTTTTTAAGTTCTAAGAGCTCTGTTTGGTTCTCTGAATATTTCTTTTTATGTCATTCTGTTCTTGTTTTATACATGCAATGTCATCTATTATCTCTCTGAGGATACTATAATAGTTTTATTATTTTTAGGCTTTTCTTTGTTCTGTTTCTTGCATTTTTCTCAGCTTCCTTCATGCTCCTTTTGTCCCCATTGTCTCTTTGGGGTCTGTCTTTCATATCAGAAGCTTTTGTCAGATGGCTGGTATTCTTGGCCATCACTCACACTTAAGAGTGAGGCAATAAAAAGCTGATTGAAAGTTCTTGAAGTAACAGACCTTACCATGGGATGATTTCAGAGACCCCTAACTGACAATATCTGTGGATCTTTCCTGTTGGGCTCATTTTGCCCTCCACTCTCTTGCTTATGTGGTACAAGCCTGGTCGGAGGCATGTTTTTGAAGTGAAATTGGGAAAGGAGGCTAAGGATCTCTCTTGGCACTATGTAGGCTTTTACTTAATTCCTCAGTGGAATCTATTCCACAACAAGATGTGGTTCTACAATACAAATTAGCTCAACTGCACTTGGCAAAGAGAAAATATATGCTGGGGGAAAAGTGCGGAAATTACCTTAATTTACACTCAATATTTCCTAAGCACAGGAGAAGAGAACGTAGAATAGAATTACAAATTTCAGCAGAAAAAGAAAAAGTTTCCTGTATTTTGAAAACTAAAAACAGGCACATCTACCTGTGTGACTCTGAGTCCTGGCAGGTTCTGCCTTCCCTGTGGCACCTTTTGGGCAGCCACACAGACTTAGAACACCACTTCTGTCTGCACCGGGCGGGTCCCTAGCAGCCCTGCTCTCATGTGTTACCAACGTTCCTCCTCAACTTTCTCTGCCTTCTGACCAGCATAACAGGCCCCAGCCACAATAAGCTGCCTGCCTCCACAGTCATTGTTCTTATTAATACTCTGTGTAAGTTTTAACTTCTCCGCCCCAATCCTTTTTTTCTTTTTTCTTTTTTGCATATGACCTTGTATTTTTAGGAAGCAAGTTTGAAGACTGGATTCTCATTCTGTCTTATGGTAGACTGTCTGCACAACTGGCCACAACATTTCCTCTCTCTGAATCCACACCCCCTTTGCAACAAATGTGACTTTGTAGCTCTGTCCGTCAAGAGGTAGGACCTATCTCCCCTCCCCTAGAATCTGAGCTAGACTTGTAACTTGCCTTGCCCCAATGAATGCACAGAAGAGACACTGTGTCATTTCCAAGTCTAAGCCTCAAGAGTCCTTGCATGTTTCCACTCATTCTTGGAACCCTGCCCAGCTCAAGTAAAAGGCCTGGGCTTAGCCTGCTGGAAAATAAAAGACCATCTGGACCACAAATGAGTCAGCCCAGCTTTCCTAGCTGAAGCCCCAGAGATATGGGGCAGGGGTAGGAAGGGCATCTTTGATATATCTGCTCTCGATCCATATTTGTAGCCAATTTTCCTGTTTCTGACCCCAATGTGCCCCCAGTTTTAGAAGGACCTGGGGTCTCAGATTACTGAGCCTTTCTGGGACTCTGCAGTAAGCTCATTATTGCCTCTGGGCCTCCCCTACTCCCAGCTGAGGTTTCTGTTTCCTCAAATCAGTTTAGTTACTACTCATTCACATTTTTCCGGTTTTCAAAATGTTATTGCTCTGATGTCCTCTCCTGCTCTCTTTGTCCTTGTTTTTAGTGGATTTTTATTTCCTTACTGCAAAGTTTAATGGTGTTTGGAGAGAAAGTGTAGACAAACACATATGTTTAACATGCCAGAATTAACAAGAAGTCTCCTCACTTCATTTTATAGATACGGGAAAAAGTCACAGCAGCTAAGAGGCTTGCCCAAAGCCACCCGGGAGGTTAGTGAAAAATCTGAAACCATCCAGAGACCTGGAAGCAGTCCAGTGTTCTCTCCTCTTTTCCCTGCTTCCTCCATGATTAAGTTAAGAAGCCCATCAATAGGACTAAATGTAAATGTTACCCCTATTTGAAATGATTGCAGGTTTCTTGTGTATATTGCACAAGATCCTGTAGCGCCATGGTATGTTCTAGCCTTGACAAATAATATAAGCCAATTCAATAAATAATCTGAAGACTACAATGGAAGTATACTTATAAATACATAAATACATTTACATATAAATATGTGATCTCTGCTGATGTCCAAACCATCATTCCCACAGAACTGTGAATTTTTGTAGTCTCATAAATTATGTGTAAATTCTTAGACACAAATTAGGAAATATTCAGTAAGTGTTTTAGATTCTAACTACATAAACAAATGTCTGTGCTTTTGAAACAAAATTGCATGGTATCTAAAATGGCCTTGCTGGACAGGTAAATGACTCTGGAGCCAGTAAGAAGAGGCTAAAACTTGGTGCTTCAAAACAATGCCAACAATCTTTTCTGACATCTAATGGCCCACAGATCAGTTATAGGTATCTAGTTTCTGCCAATAATTATCACTGATTATGCAGAAGAACATGGTTCAGATGTTGGGGTCACTCATGTGAAGCCGACATGGGCTGCCATGATCCTGCCCTCTTCAAGGGACCATGCTCAACTCTGCCTTACCACCCAGTGGGCATCAAGCTAACACGGGGTCAGAACCTTGTGCCTCCAAACCCCAGGAGTAAGAAAACCCTGCATGGACCAGTAAGAGACACTCTTGCCTTATTCTTTCCATGCTTATACACTGTCTAAATCAATGAGTCTTGAAAAACAATTGAGCTTCCATCTCTACTCAGAGTGTAACCACTCCTGACACCTGGGATGACCAACCCTTGACTGGCTTATCAAGGCTTATCAAATTTAAACCACTCAGTATTGGCTTCACAGTCTTTCACCAATTGTCCACCTCCCTTCAGACATCCCTAACTTTCCTTTTCTTAGGGCTAAACATAGACTCCTGCCCCATACAGAGCATTTGTTCAGTCCCCATTAGAATCTTTGCCAGGGATGTTCTGCTGCCTGCTCTTCACCCTCCTTCACAGCAAGGAGGCACAAGTGACCAGAGCTGAGCAGGCATCCCAGAGAGTCAAGGGGAATGCAATGATTGTTGCAAATATTCATTGAATTCCTGCCTTACCACACAGTCTGCTAAAAGCTTTATAGGCATGATTTCATGCCAACCCCAGACAACTTTATGAGGTAGACACAATTATCTGTAGCTCAGACAGGAGGAAGCTCTTGGAAGCTCTGAAATGCCCCGGCTTATAGACCTAGCAAGTGAGGGAACAAGCCAAGCTCTGCCAGATTCTAGAACTGTGTTCTCAGCCACTATGTTTTGGTAGTTATTGTAGGAACGAGCAAGGCAGAGAGGTTTAGATTTTATGTGGTAGCAAATCTGGAGCCTAGGAGACTTCGGGAAACATGATTTAAGAGTTTGCTGGCAGTGGGCTTCAGAAGGGTTTAGAGTTGGAAGCAGTGGTCAGCAAAGTTCTCTGGAACTTAGCTGACCATGAGTAACCAAGGCCTGAACTTAGACTTCTCACAGCACATTAAACTCTCATGCCTACAAGGAGCACCAATGGAGGAGGGTACAAGCAGGGCTACAGGACTATGGGGGCCAAGAAGGAATGGAGAACTCACTCCCCTTCCAAGAGAAGGAGCTGCTACTCAGCTGTAGTTTGGGAATGAGATGCATCATTGTGTGATCTTCCTACTTTTCAAGCAAATAGGGCCAGAAATGAGAAAATGGAAATTATCTCAAAAAATATTCAATAGAATTTGGTATCATACCACATTGTATATTTTTTAAAAAGAATAAAATGGTTAAATCAAAAATAACAAATTAGAAAATTGAGTGATTTTGAAAATGTTGAGGCCACTGATACAAACAGAGCACTTTGAAGAAGCTGGTGAACTTAGTATTGGATCTGTTAGGTTAGAACTTATACAGGTAACATGTGGGAATGTTAACATAGTCCAATCAATCAAGTATCTATTTAAAAATAAACACTGGAAGTATAGGTCCATAGTCAATGATTAAACAACTAAAGCTGCAAGACCCTGTTACAGGCACTATTAGAGATACAATGTGAACATGATCTAGAGAGTATAGTAAGGGAGACAACCATGTACAAAAATAAGACAAAACAGGAAGGAATAAGAACTACAATAGAAATATGAGCTAAGTGCTGTGGCACTTGAGATTAATTCCTCCTGGGGAAACTGGTGAGCATCTGGATGGAATGGCACAGGAGAGAGAAGGTGGGGAGGACATTCCCAGGGGAGTAAGCAATGTCAGCAGGTCCAAGGAACAGGAATAGCAATTAATCCAGGAGACTAGGGCATAGGGTTCATGGATGGAGGGAGGAGAGGATGGTAAATATCAGGCTAGGGAATTAGGTTGGAGCCAGATAATAGAGGGCCTTGAAGTCTATATTAAGTAGTATGGACTTTGTTCTATAATGAATGAGTCCTCAAAAGCTTTAGAGCAAGGAGTGACAAGCTCATATGTGAGTCATATGTTAATCTTTTACTTCCATAAATGAATGTCTAATTTGCATAAAATGAACAAAATTCTGCTTTATATCTCTCCCCTGTCACTCTACTTTCTTTGGCAAATCTTGACCTTGGGTTAACGTTCCTGAATTCTTTTGCATTTGTTATGTTCTATACAGTACTTCTAATTAACCTTTTATCTAAACTAAAGTCTTATTTTCTTCTTTCTTTTTTGGTTAAAGCTAGAAATACCAGTTTTTAACCAAGGATAGCAACAAAAGAACTCTTCCTCTTTTGTTTTTATCTCAAAGTCTGATATTCCACTAGCTTGGCCCTGGATTCCATTTGTAGCTTGATGTAAGAAAAGGAGGCCTTACTCTGAATGCTTCAACCAATGCTTTTTTTTTTACGATTTTTATTATTTATTTGACACAGAGAGAGAGGGAGAGTACAAGCAGGGGGGGAACGGCAGAGAGAGAGGGAGAAGCAGGCCCCCCGCCGAGCAAGGAGCCAACCGCAGGGCTCGATTCCAGGACCCCGGGATCATGACCCAAGTCAAAGGCAGACTCTTAACCGACTGAGCCACCCAGGCGCCCCAACCAATGCTTTTCTTATAGCATCTTTGAGTGTCAAAGAACCCATAGTTTCAGAGCAAAGTGATCTGAAGAAGTCAAAATGCATCTATTTCCCTCATAAAGGTAGCCTTCCTACTTTAAAGAAAAAGGGAAAAAATGCCCGGAATGTGATATCATTTAAAAACCCAGTTTGGTCTCTTTCAATCTATCCAACCAGAACAAGAGAAAATTCCCAGAGACAGACCTTTGATTTTTTCCTTCAAGGCAGCAACAGAGATACTTTCCCAGAAACAGAGTTGTAATTCATTATATTCTCAGCAATGGTCTTCTGATTATTAGTTAAAATTCTCCCTTCTGTAAAGCAAACCCATTCCACCATATCCCATCATTAATAAAACAAGGAAAAACAGAACCTCTCTTCCTGCCCTACCATCTTTTGAACTGAATTCCTTAAGATGAAGTGTGACATTTGGGCGTGTGTCATATAGTTAAGAAACTCAGCCACATACCATTTTTCCTCTCTTGCAGATACCAAACCATCTCCCAAACAAGAAGGGGCCGTACGACACGTTTCCACTTGTCCTTTTCCCCACCCCACCCCACCTTACCCCTCCAAAATGCATGTTGCTCTTTAGTTTCTCACAACACATTAAACTCTCAAGCCTACAAGGAGCATGAATGGAGTAGGGTGGGAGCAGTGGCACAGGGCTGTAGGGGCCAAGGAGAATGGAGAACTCATACCTCTTCCCAGGCAGAGAGCTGCTACACAGCTGTAGCTTGGGAAGGAGGTCCAATGTTGTTTGATCTTCCTATTTTTTAAAAGAAGCAGGAATTCAGAAATCTACTTATTTTACAACTATTCAAAACTAAAAATTCAAAAGCATTTGTAGAACACTGTATGGACCAAGGTAATGCCTGGGGACCTAGTCTACATGTTGTGTATTACATCAAGGTCTGGCCCCAGTGAATAATCCGGAATCTGCACCAAGTGGTAGTGCCATCTCTTCTGTAGCTTCTTCCAGGTCATTTTTCCTGTACTTGGTGACATGATAACTAAAGGAAAAGAAACCATCGATGGACAGGTTTTAAGTTCTGATACTCCAGTGCACTTGTTTTCATCCAGATTTCCTACTTTCTCTATAAGCTCTGTTCCCCTCCTCTCCTGAACCCCAGCCCAAAGAGTCAGCCTGCCCATTCATCCTTTTTCTGGCCAGAGATAACATGCAGCCTTGCTGTCAGCAAAGGGATAACTAAGAAAACTCTCAGGAGGCCCCACTAGTCCCAGATGCTGGAAATAATTTCCTAGCTATATCTCCTGAGATCTCCAGAAAGAGTGCTTCTCTTAGCTTAAAAAAGAAAAAACTAGGGCGCCTGGGTGGCTCAGTTGGTTAAGCGACTGCCTTCGGCTCAGGTCATGATCCTGGAGTCCCAGGATTGAGTCCGCATCGGGCTCCCCGCTCGGCAGGGAGTCTGCTTCTCCCTCTGACCCTCCCCCCTCTCATGCTCTCTCTATCTCATTCTCTCTCTCAAATAAATAAATAAAATAAAAAATAAAAATAAAAGAAATACAAAGTGCAGGCTCCTGGGTGGCTCAGTTGGTTAAGCAACTGCTTTCGGCTCAGGTCATGATCCTGGAGTCCCGAGATCGAGTCCCGCCATCGGGCTCCCTGCTCGGCCGGGAGTCTGCTTCTCCCTCTGACCCTCCTCCCTCTCATGCTCTCTGTCTCTCATTCTCTCTCTCTCAAATAAATAAATAAAATCTTTAAAAAAAAAGAAAAAAGAAAAAACTACATTGAGTCATATCCTACCAGTCAAAAAGTTCTCCCCTGGAAGTGAATTAAGCAGCTTCCCAACCTGAATGAGCCTTTTCACCCCACATCACCCACCCTCCATGCACTTTGCCCAGTACAGCGCATTTCCACAGCAGCAAGCACTCTTTCAGAGAAGAGAGACTAGTTGTATTATGGTATTTGGCTGTCCACAATCCCACTGTGTAGTTATAACTAGGCAAGGGCTTGTAGATGATCTTAATGAAAATGTGCAAGAAATCAGATATGATACTTGTGTAGTCACAAAGCAGGTTCACCAGAATGAAGAATAAACAGCAACCACAGGTCAGTGACTGCAAAGCATTTTTTCATGTTTGGTTTCTTGTGTTTTTATGAAAGAATGGACTCTTTAAGTTAGCCTTGTGGACCTGTGATCTCTCCAGCCCCAGATCACACTTGCATTCATAGTTGTTCCCTGTCAGTAAGATCTTCCCTTCCACCCAATCAATCATCTCAGCTCCCAGTGATTTAACCTTCACTCTAAATCACATTCTTTAAGGTGGTCTGATCACTAAGGCCTTTATTTTGGCCTAACATTTCACTATTCTCAACTTTTGCCACCTTTACCTCTATATCCTATACTCCCTATCTATCTTGGTTGTCTTCTGCTCTTGGCCTGCTTCAGGGACCACTGGAGAATATACACATTAAACCCTCGTGCCTACAAGGCTCACCACGCTTCCTAAACCAGAGTCCTCGTCATACTACCTACTGTTCACGCTTGGCATGTCACGCTCAAATCTGGATGTTTAGGGACGATGCCATTTGGGGTCTGAAAACTGACACTTGAAAGGCTCCACTTCCCACGTGGCCGCAATCTCAAGGATGCACTTGCCTTCTTGATTTAGTTTTTGCTTTTTAATGGCCCACTACTATTCCCTCCTGAAATCACTCTCATACTATTTTCTTATTTTAGATAATAGATTTGCCTCTTTATTTGTAAATGTCTTTCTTTCTCAGTCCAAACATGAACTCACCATTCCTTTGGTTTTTTTTTCCATTTAGAGAGTATGATGTCCTGATATTCCTATTATTAACACACAAGAACCTGGTAACGTTCTCAAGAATTTTATTCAGTTTTCTTCTTTTGACTTCAACATTCAGCCTGGTCTCCACTTCAGATGGTATTTGGACACTCTAAGGTGATGTTTCCCAGCAGGGAGTACAAAGACTTCACAGGCACAACCCCAGCCAGCTTCCTCTCTCACCAGGGGCCAGCCGGATGCCCTGCACCCTTTCCTGTAGCCCATCGTCAGGCACAGCCCAACCTCTAGAACTTATCTGCTTGGGTTCAAATCCTGACACTACCTCTAGCACTGTGTACCTTTGGTCGGTTTACTCGTTAAGCTTTAGTTTAATCCTTCAAAAATGGGGTTGATAATCCTAGGTGCCTTGTAAGGATTGTCATGAGGAGGGTGGCTGGGAGGCTCAGTCATTAAGCATCTGCCTTCGGCTCAGGTCATGATCCCAGGGTCCCGGGATCAAGTCCCACATTGGGAGTCTGCTTCTCCCTCTGATCCTCATTCCTGCTTGTGCTCTCTCTCTCAAATAAATAAATAAATAAAATATCTTAAAAAGTTATTTTAAAAAAAGGATTGTCATGAGGATTCAAGAATTGGTATGTGTAAGTGGAACATTCAGCACAGAAACTGGCACACACTAAGTCATCAGCAATCAGAATTTGTTGTTGTTATTGTTGTTTTTAGGACAGGGAGGGGCAGATGGAGGAGAAAGAGAACCCCAAGCAGGCTCCATGCCCAGAAGCGAGCCCGACACCAGCCGATCTCACCACCCTGAGATCATGACCTGAGCCGAAACCAAGAGCTGGATGATCAACCAACTGAGCCACCCAGGTAACCCAGTAATGACAGTTTTTATTGCTACTCTCTCCACCTTTCAGGGTCAGAAAACAACCTGGAGCTTGTCTCAGTCTTAGATGATATGTGCTTCACATCAGCAGTCAAGACATCTTCAGAGGTTCATCCATGACACAGGAATCCGTTCCTCCTCTTAACAACTTTTTTACACATCAATCAAACTAGCCAAAAGCCGACCTATGACATATTTCAAAAGTTAAGAGTTAGGAAGTATGGTCATAAAATCCAAATCCATGAAATCCAGTGTCCTTAAACACCAGTGGGGAGCCTCTCACCTGGGGAGTAGAATTTGGTCCTGTTCACGGAAAGTAGGCTAGCATGGGTTGGGGGCTGGGGATCTGTGGTCAGCTATACCATAAAAACAATTCCTGCATTCAGATTATCCTTCCAAGTGCCTCCTTGAACTGGCCAATATGCCCATCACCAAAGCTACTTCTTTCTCCTTCATGCCCACACCTGCCTTAAAAAAGTCAGTCAGTCAGGTTTTATTTGGGTGAGAGGTTGTTATATTTTTTAATTTTTCATATTTTTACAAAGTTCCATATATTAAAATAAACAGCAAATCACTACAAACTATTACCAGTAACTATTATTGGTGGATTTATTTTAAGAGATTATAGAAGCCCTATGTTGGAGACTTCTCTGAGTGAACATTTACAGTCCCTAAGATATGATTAAGTCATTTCATCAATATGCAATATAAATAAAATAGTATTTAACCATAAAATAAATGTATTTTTTAACTTGTAAAACGTGGTCAGCTATGCCTATCCGTGAATAGATCAGAGCATGTAATTAAAAAATCTTATGACCTACCCATCCACATATTAATTTATTAAATAAGTATCAAATCTCCACTAAGAACAGAGCACAGATGAAGGAGCTTCTCAGAGCAATCTACACACTGGGAGAGGTAGACATGTGTGCAAAAGCTACAAAGGATGAAAAAGAGTGTGGGTCACAAGGAGAGAATCAAATAAAAACCAGGGAAGAAGGTAGCTGACCTCAATGTTCTAAATTGGATCCCCAGGGTGATGGCAGGAAGGGACCTCATCAACACTCTCAATCTCAGCAGTATGGTTAAGAGATGAGAGTCTGGGAATGGGAGATAATCACTAAGGCATAGCCTCTATGGGCACATGTGTGAGGGGCCCCTAGTCATATCTTCTGTGCCCACAGGGAAAGTTACATCCAATTCTAGAGTTCTCCTCCCTTCCTCCTGCCTTTTAAGATTCAGACTCCCATTCCAAAACCATGCTGATCCTTGTGAAGGTAACTAGTTCAAAATACATTCTGGATTTTCTGATTTGTTCCAAGTTGGTGGTGCTCATGCTGCAATGTTCCCTCCACTGACCACCAGCAACCTCCTGCCCACCCTCTGAGATTCAGCCCAGGGGTCCTGGCCCCTCCTTCCCCCTCCTCCTAACCCCAGGTTCAAGGGCTCGTCCCTCCGCCTTTATATACTCTGTGCTCCTTCTCTGTATACATCAACCACATTGTGCTCTGTTACCTGTGAATTTGGGAATGATATTCAAAACATTTAACAATTGGTGCAGCATAGGCAGTGCCCATCAGAACATAAGATGGCTGCTCTGTACCCATGAGCAGCTACCAGAGTTAGCTTGCTCTGATGTGGCTTTCACCCACAAGACAGTAAGCTCTATAAAAATAAGGGCAAGCTTTTATTCACCAATATATCACCAGTGCCCAGCAGGTTTAGTAAAGATTTGTGGATTGAGTAAGTCCAAGATTACTTGGAAAAGGAAAGATCATGAGAAGCTTGTGATGAGGATTAGGGCACAGCTTCAAACCACCTCAGCTTGTTATCCTTACATATAACGCTCATGCTCATGCCCATGCCTTACTCGGGGTTTGTACAGCTGTGTAATAGTCAAACTAGGCAAAAGTGAAAGAAAATTATATTCTAGGCTTCCAAAAGTTCATCATGAAGGCCCCCATAGGTTTTAGATGTAGGTAACTAACTAAGCATTCGTAAATTCCAGTCGGTTAGAAAACCTATTACCTTTGGGAACAGCCCCCTAGAGCCCAGTAGGTGTAAATCCATCTCCTATATCTCACTCATACAAATTTTTACTACTTTTCAAAATTTTAAGTAGTCCAACAGATGATATTTTTAGATGATTGCTGAATTATGATATGTCCCTTTTGTATTATTGGGGGTTAAGTAAAAGAACTTAAGCTTATTTTAAGAATATATAATTGATGAAAAATTCTTCTGGAACACCAAAATTAAAACAGAGGTTAGAAGGTCTTCCAGCAAAACCACACATCAGCCTCACTCTCAAGCATCAATTACGTTGTGTGGTCTCATTACCAAACAAGTCTCAGCTCAAAGGCAATTCTAAGGAGAGCACTACAGTAAAAGACTCTAAAGGCTGCACTTGGTGCCATATGGACTTCTCCGCTGACATGGCTTTGTTCTGTATTCCAGATTGGAGAGTCACAAATGGTGACTGGTTCTAAATGCAATGTGTTTTCTTTTCAGTTTTGTAGAATGTGCATGCAGTTTGCTACGACTCTAAAAAACAAAAAACAGGCATTTCCAGACGTATCATCCTATAGCCATAAAATACTATTTAATCAAAAGCTTGCTTGTGCTACATGAAAAGGAAGTACACAAAACCATGCAGTGTGAAGGTTTGAGGGTGAGTTCTTTAATTTTGTTGAAGGAGGAATTGATTTTGCAACTACAGAAAAAGTTAAGGGATAGAACAATCCTGGTCAGAAAAAAAGCAAAACTATGGATTTTGTAGTGAAACACAGTCTACCATAACTGATTGTCAGCAGGAAGGTTCTGAGAGCACATTATAGGAAAAGGACTGGGAGAACACAGAGAAAAGTAATTCCATAATTCTCTCTCAAGCTGTGCACAAAGATGAGGACTGGACGCTCACAGCCTGGTGTTACCATGATTCTCCAAGAGGCTCGTGGGCAAAGATACCAGCCAGCTAGTTCTCCTGGCCTTGAACTAGAAGGTACACCTCTGTCAAGTACTACAGGGCTGCTGCTACTTCTTACAAAATGACAATTAATTCATTCATTAATTAACCAAAATGAAGGTGATTACAGAAAACACAGATGTGGGCATGAAAAACTGCTTCGCTTTAGAAGAGCTGACAGGGAGATTATCTCCTATTTACATAGCACAATGGGAGCAAAGTAATGAACTTTCATAATCGCTGTTTCTAGGTACACATCTTACTAGACCATCTATATTTTTATATTGAAAATAAAATGCAAACAAACTATTACGAGGAAAGGATCACGGTGTAAATACTGTATATCCTAAAATCAAAGGAAAGCTAATACTATTCTAAGTATGTACATTTTCATAACCATAGAGAGGAATGATATTATAATACATTACATGAATCTTGAAGATCGAAATGTTTTAAAGATCAGCTCAAATACATCATTTTAAAATTTATCTTATCACCTAATTATGTTCATTGTTATACAACTAAAGAGTTATTACAAACAAATAAAATTTTTATAATCTGCATTTAATCTAATAAATCATGTAACACAGTTAGTCATTGAGCCTCTATGTAGTCAACATGGGCCCAATAACCCAAGTTCGGGGCATAGTAAGTGCTTAATATAATTTGGCTGTTAGGAATTTATATCAAAAAAGAAAATCTGAAGTGGGTTACTTTATTGATCACTTTATTGCTTTTAGTTGTTCTCTGATGGATAAGAAGTCTATTAAATATCCCTAAATTTTGCACAACACAAACAGCTGTCAGGCCACCCTTGGCCATTTATTATTTTCATCCATTAAAATGATTCCAGTCATGATGACATCCTGTGGGATTAGGACCTTAATGGGAAAGAAGATCTTCAAAAAGTGAAGTTTCAGCATTGGGCTCCTCATAAGAACAATATATTAAGAATGAAAAGTTAAAGCTAGTGTGCAGAAAATGGACCCAGAGGGTAAAGTGAGGAGGAGGGAGTGGTCCTCCCAGCAGCGTTCCCACACCTCACACTACCTTTCTTTCATCTTGCTTTGACATCCCCCACTGCAGCATCATTGTTATCTAGAGACTGAGCCAATGCATGCTGACAACCATGTGTGGGTTGCCTAATTACAGTAACCTCAGATTTGGCCACTTGGTAGCCAATTTTCTCTTTATGAAGGAAGGTCTACTAATGATTTATATAATCATCATCATCATTATTAATACCTCAAAGGCAACCCCACCCAGAAATGCTGGGAACTGGTGGGACAGGACATGGGTGGGGCCAGTGTGTACCTTTAAATACCTGTCATCTCAGCACAGGATCCCCTCTCCGAAGGCAGTTCTAGAGTGTTTCAGCCTGTTCATTCTCTCCTTGACACTGTAGTCTGCTATTTACTCTATATTTAACTTCTGTTCACCTTTCTGGAAGATTCCAGCCAGCACCATGACTGATGATGAGCTGTCTGCCTTGGTGGTAGATAATGGGTCAGGGATGTGCAAGGCAGGCTTTGGTGGTGACGATGCCCCCCCGGGCTGTGTTCCCCTCCATGGTAGGGCGTCCCCGGCATCAGGGGGTCATGGTTGGCATGGGCCAGAAGGACTGCTATGTGGGGGATGAGGCTCAGAGCAAGAGAGGCATCCTGACCCTTAAGTATCCCATTGAACATGGAGTGGTCACCAACTGGGATGACATGGAGAAGATCTGGCACCACACTTTCTACAACGAGCTCCGTGTGGCACCGGATGAGCATCCCATCCTCCTCACCGAGGCACCTCTCAACCCTAAGATCAACCGGGAAAAGATGACTCAGATCATGTTTGAGGCCTTCAATACACCGGCCATGTATGTGGCTATCCAGGCTGTGCTGTCCCTCTATGCCTCAGGGCGGACCACAGGCATTGTGATGGATTCTGGGGATGGGGTTACTCATACTGTGCCCATCTATGAAGGTTATGCCCTGCCTCATGCCATTCTACGCCTGGATCTGGCTGGCAGAGACCTGACTGACTATCTCATGAAGATTCTGACAGAACGAGGCTACAACTTCACCACCACAGCCGAGCGGGAGATTGTTCGTGATGTCAAAGAGAAGCTGTGCTACGTGGCCCTGGACTTTGAGCAAGAGATGGTCAGTGCTGCTGCATCCTCCTCGCTTGAAAGGAGCTATGAGCTTCCTGATGGGCAAGTGATCACCATTGGGAATGAACGCTTTCGATGCCCTGAATCCATTTTCCAGCCTTCCTTTTTGGGCATTGAGTCCAGTGGGATCCATGAGACAACTTTCAACTCTATCATGAAGTGTGATGTAGATATTCGCAAGGATCTATATGCCAACATCGTGTTGTCTGGAGGCAGCACTATGTACCCTGGCATTGCTGACCGGATGCAGAAGGAAATCATAACCCTGGCACCTGGCACCATGAAAATCAAGATCATAGCTCCCCCAGAGAGGAAGTATTCCGTTTGGATTGGGGGCTCCATTCTGGCCAGCCTGTCTACATTCCAGCAGATGTGGATCAGTAAGCAGGAATATGATGAAGCTGGTCCTCCCATAGTTCATAGAAAATGTTTCTGAACGGTCTTCATGCTAATAGGTTTACATTTTTTCCTTTTCTAGGTCATAGTGATGGTACTGCTTTTATCCACTTTCCATTGAGTCAAGATAAATACTCTGCTCTTGCTAGTGTAGAACCAGAAAACTGATCTCCATTAGAGTATTGTGGGCTCCTGCCCAGCTAACTACATCTTGACCTTTATCAACTCAAGGAGAATTCTGATACCGTATTCTATTTTCTTCACCTATAGAGTTCAAAGAAATGTTGTCCTGCTTAAATTAAAATGAGTGATCAGGAGTAAAATCATGAGAAATGTCCTTTCAGAATGGATAACTAGCACTTCCAAGCTTTAAAAACTAGTTCATGCTTTAAATACTTAACAATAAGCTATGTAACCCTATAAAAATGTGTATGTTAGCAAACATGTCTTACTAGTCAGTATTTTTGTTTTGTTTTTCTCCTTTATATAGAGATAATGAATTATATGGGTCAATAATATCCATATATACATAAGCACCAGGGAAATAAAATATTATATCTTACAAGACACTGATAAATCTGGCTGTCTAAACAGCTAATGGAAATTTTTTAACTCCCCAACAGTCACTGTTTTAGTAGCTACATATTTTAATTGTTTCCCTTATTAAATAAGCATAATGAAACAGCCGATATTCCATTAATGTTGTTTATAAATCAACTAAATTTTCAGCTCAGAGTGGAGTTCTGCTGGTGAAACACATATTTTAATGTCTAACTTAATGAATTTCATTCTACTTGTAAAACAGCAAAACTACAGATAATGCCTAACTTTTAAAATAGAAATGTTGGGGCACCTGGGTAGCTCAATCAGTTAAGTGTCCAACTCTTGATTTCGGCTCAGGTCATGAACTCAGAGTCGTGACATTAAGCCCCGAGACAAGTCTGCTGGAGATTCTCTCTCACACTCTCAAATAAGTAAATAAAAATAAAATAGAAATGTAATATCAAATTAATGTCATCATGCTATGGTTTGATAAAGAAAATTTTATTTCTATTTCTTAGCATTACACGTCTTGAATAATTTCTGTAGTCCATAATTTGGGTATTTCTCTAATCAAGGATTTCACTATGGGAAAGCATAGTTACAGCTTCTTACTAAATTATAAATTCTAACACCAGCATAGTAATTCCAATTTTGTTCTTCAAAAGATTAGAATAATTCTGCTTTATTATGTCCAGTAACTATAAATACTTCTTCATGCAGAGTATCTCTAAGATACTGACATCTTAGAAAATACTAGTGTATCTTCCTACAATCTCTAAAAATTTTTAATGAACCCAATGATGATTTTCAACTAATTTGAAGGACCAGTATATTTATTTCAATCTATTCTATGATTTCTGATTATCTGAATAACAGAGTTATTTATATCTTTCAGGGTTTTTTTCTGAAAAATAAAAATATTTGGGGGCATTGCTTACTAAGGCATCATCAGGTTCTCAGGAAAGAGTAATTTCTTCTTCTTTCCTTTTAGTTGGGAAGCTGATACTTGTATTTTAAAAGTCTAAGTTGAAGTCTGTAAGCATTTTTTCTTAAGACAAAACTGTTAAAGAATTTACTTGTTCCTTATTTCCTTTATCTGACAACACAATTTTTAAAAATGCTTTTGACCAAAACTAATCTCCAAAGACACCTTATTTTATAAAACTTGAAGTTTCCTTTCTCCTTCAATTAATTTTAAATAAATTAAAATTGCTTCATATTTGCATGTCTTCTTATTTCCCCTCAATCCTTCCTAAAGAAATGTAGAACAATCCAGAGAGGATCACTTTTTATATGTGTAACTTATTCATCTGTATGTTATAATTTTGCCCCTGGTACTTTTGGCCATGTAAACATTAAAAGGCAATTAAAAAAAAAAGATGGCTAGTCAAATAAGGTTATAAATTCCTTGTAATCTCAATTAAAAAGTTGGGTTTTGGGGGGGGCAGAGCAAGATGGCAGAGGAGTAGGAGACCTGGATTTCGTCTCCTCTCAGGAATTCAGCTGGATAGGGATCAAACCATTCTGAACACCTACGAACTCAACAGGAGATCGAAGAAAAGAATAGCAACAACTGTCTGAACAGAAAAGCGACCACTTTCTGGAAGGTAGGACGTGCGGAGAAGTGAATCCGAGGCGATATTCGGGAGGATAGACGGGGGGGGGCGGGGGGGGCCTCCATCGGCCGCTTCTGGCAAGTGATAGAACCACGGAGCACAAAATCAGAACTTTTAAAAGTCTGCTCCGCTGAGGGACGTCACTCCGGTGGCTAAGCGGGGGGTGGAACCCTCGCGGGACAGTGTGGTCTCAGGACCCTCGGGGTCACAGAAAGACCGGGGGTGCCTGAGTGTGGCAGAGCTCCCAAGTATTGCAGCAGGGAAGCCGGCTGCAGAGATGGAGCCAAGGCGTGGGCTCTCAGCTCGGCGTTGCCATAAACCGTGATCCGAGGCACAGTCGGGCCCCTGCTCCTCCAGCAGGGACCCAACAAGCGGCAGATCCAGGGAGACTCACCTTCCTCCCCCTGGAGGAGCAGCGCAGGAGTGCACCGCAGGGATCGGCTGGGTTTGGAGACTCCACACCGGGTTGGGCGACAGAGATAGATATGCTCGGTCACAGGCCAGGTGAACGCGGAGTGGCCGGAGACCGGGGAGACGGGAGTGACTGACTGCTTTTCTCTGGGGGCACACTGAGGAGTGGGGCCCTGAGTTCTCGGCTCCTCCGCGGCGGAGATTGGGAGGCTGCCATTTTCACTCTCCGCCTCCAAAGCTGTACGGAAAGCTCGCAGGGAACAAAAGCTCTGGAGAGCAAACCCGAGCAGATTACTTAGCCGGGAGGGGGCAAGGGCGGGGCAATTCCGCCTCCGGCAGAGACATTTGGAAACCACGGCAACAGGCCCCTCCCCAGAAGATCAGCGAGAACAGCCAGCCAAGACCAAGTTTACCGATCAATGAGAACAGCAGAACTCCAGCGCTAGGGGAATACTGCACATAGAATTCATGGCTTTTTTACCATGATTCTTTAGTCTTTCAAAGTTAATTTTTTTTAACTGACTTTTTTTTTTTAATTTTTCTTTTTCCCCTTTTTAACCAACATCTTATCAATCCCTTTTTTTTTAAAGATTTTATTTATTTATTTGAGAGAGAAAGAATGAGACAGAGAGCGCATGAGAGGGAGGAGGGTCAGAGGGAGAAGCAGACTCCCCGCTGAGCAGGGAGCCCGATGCGGGACTCGATCCCGGGACTCCAGGATCATGACCTGAGCTGAAGGCAGTTGCTTAACCAACTGAGCCACCCAGGTGCCCTTATCAATCCCTTTTTTAAAAAACATTTTTATTTTTCATTTTTAGAGTCATATTCTATCCCTTCATACTAGTTACCCTTATTTCTGGCATATATATATATGTAAGTTGTTCTCTCTTTAAAATTTTGAGATACAGTTTCTTCTAAGAGATCAAATATACCCTAAATCTCTAGTGTATGGCTTTGTTCTAGTCTCCTGCCTGATCACATTCTCTCCCTTCTTTTTTCTCTTTTTTTTTTAAATCCTCTTCTTTTTTTTCAAACAACTTCTTATCAATTCCTTTTTTAAAATTTTTAATAATTTTCTTCTTTACAGTCATATTCCATCCCTTCATCATATCAACCCTTATTTTTGTACATATATAAATTTTTCTTTCTTTAAAATTTTGGGAGGCACTTTCTTCTAACAGACCAAAATACACCCAAAATCTAGTGTATGGCACTGATCTATGCATCAGCCTGATCATATTTGATCATATTCTGGGGTTTTTTTTGTTTTGTTCTGTTTTTGTTTGCTTTTATCTTTTTCTTTTTCTTTTTTATTTCTTTTCCTTTTTTCTTTCTTTCCCTTTCTTTTCCCCCAGTTTCAGGTCTTTTTTGATTTGTTTAAAGTATATTTTCCGGGGACGTTGTTACCCTGTTAGCATTTTGTTCTCTCATTCATCTATTCTCCTCTGGACAAAATGACAAGATGGAAAAAATCACCTCAACAAAAAGAACAAGAGGCAGTACTGACTGCCAGGGACCTAATCAATATGGACATTAGTACAATGTCGGATCTAGAGTTCAGAATCACGACTTTAAAGATACTAGCTAGGCTTGAAAAAAGCATGGAAATTCTTAGAGAAACCCTTTCTGGAGAAATAAAAGAACTAAAATCTAACCAAGTCAAAATCAAAAAGGCTATTAATGAGGTGCAATCAAACATGGGGGTGCTAACTGCTAGGATAAATGAGGCAGAAGAGAGAATCAGCGATATAGAAAACCAATGATGGAAAATAAAGAAGCTGAGAAAAAGAGAGATAAATGACTACTGGATCACAAGGGCAGAATTCGAGAGAGAGCAATACCATACGACGAAACAACATTAGAATAATTGGGATCCCAGAAGAAAAAGAAAGAGAGAGAGGGGCAGAAGGTATATTGGAACAAATTATAGCAGAGAACTTCCCTAATTTGGAGAAGGAAACAGGCATCAAATTCCAGGAGGCACAGAGAACCCCTCTCAAAATCAATAAAAATAGGTCAACACCCCAACATCTAATAGTAAAACTTACGAGTCTCAGAGACAAAGAGAAAATCCTGAAAGCAGCTCGGGACAAGAGATCTGTAACCTACAATGCTAGAAACATTAGATTGGCAACAGACCTATCCACAGAGACCTGGCAGGCCAGAAAGGACTGGCATGATATATTCAGAGCACTAAGCGAGAAAAATATGCAGCCAAGAATACTATATCCAGCTAGACTGTCATTGAAAATTGAAGGAGAGATAAAAAGCTTTCAGGACAAACAAAAACTAAAGGAAATTGCAAACACAAAACCAGCCCTACAAGACATATTGAAAGGGGTCCTCTAAGCAAAGAGAGAGCCTAAAAGCAACATAGACCACAATGGAACACAGACAATATACAGTAACAGTCACCTACAGGCAATACAATAGCACTAAATTCAGATCCTTCAGTAGTTACCCTGAATGTAAATGGGCTAAATGCCCCAATCAAAAGACACAGGCTATCACATTGGATTAAAAAACAAGACCCATCAATATGCTGTCTGCAAGAGACTCATTTTAGATCCAAAGACACCCCCAGATTGAAAGTGAGGGGGTGCAAAACCATTTACCATGCTAATGGACACCAAAAGAAAGCTGGGGTGGCAATCCTTATATCAGACAAATTAGATTTTAAACCAAAGACTATAATAAGAGATGAGGAAGGACACTATATCCTACTTAAAGGGTCCATCCAACAAGAAGATCTAACAATTGTAAATATCTATGCCCCTAACATGGGAGCAGCCACTTATTAGCCAATTTATAACAAAAGCAAAGAAACACATTGACAACAATACAATAACAGTGGGGGACTTTAACACCCCCCTCACTGAAATGGACAGATCATCTAAGCAAAAGATCAACAAGGAAATAAAGACTTTAAATGACACACTGGACCAAATGGACTTCACAGATCTATTCAGAACATTCCATCCCAAAGCAATGGAATACACATTCTTCTCTAGTGCCCATGGAACATTCTCCAGAAGAGATCACATCCTAGGTCACAAATCAGGTCTCAACTGGTACCAAAAGACTGGGATCATTCCCTGCATATTTTCAGACCACAATGCTTTGAAACTAGAACTCAGTAACAAGAGGAAAGTTGGAAAGAACTCAAATACATGGAGGCTGAAGAGCATCCTATTAAAGAATGAATGGATCAACCAGGAAATTGAAGAATTTAAAAAATTCATGGAAACCAATGAAAATGAAAATACAACTGTTCAAAATCTTTGGGATGCAGCAAAGGCAGTCCTGAGAGGAAAGTATATAGCAATACAAGCCTTTCCCAAGAAACAAGAAAGGTCTCAAATACACAACCTAACCCTACACCTAAAGGAGCTGGAGAAAGAACAGCAAATAAAGCCTAAACCCAGCAGGAGAAGAGAAATAATAAAGATAAGAGCAGAAATCAATGAAAGAGAAACCAAAAGAACAGTAGAACAGATCAACAAAACTAGGAGCTGGTTCTTTGAAAGAATTAACAAGATTGATAAACCCCTGGCCAGACTTATCAAAAAGAAAAGACAAATGACCCAAATCAACAAAATCATGAATGAAAGAGGAGAGATCATAACCAACACCAAAGAAATACAAACAATTATAAGAACATATTATGAGCAACTCTATGCCAGCAAATTAGATAAGCTGGAAGAAATGGATGTATTCCTAGAGATGTATCAACTACCAAAACTGAACCAGGAAGAAATAGAAAACCTGAACAGACCTATAACCACTAAGGAAATTGAAGCAGTCATCAAAAATCTCCCAACAACCAAGAGCCCAGGGCCAGATGGCTTCCCAGGGGAATTCTACCAACATTTAAAGAAGAATAAATACCTATTCTTCTGAAACTGTTCCAAAAAATAGAAATGGAAGGAAAACTTCCAAACTCGTTTTATGAGGCCACCATTACCTTGATCCCCAAACCAGACAAAGACCCCATCAAAAAGGAGAATTACAGACCAATATCCTTGATGAACATGGATACAAAAATTCTCACCAAAATACTAGCCAATAGGATCCAACAGTACATTCAAAGGATTATTCACCACGACCAAGTGGGATTTATCCCTGGGCTGCAAGGTTGGTTCAACATCTGCAAATCAATCAACGTGATACAATACATTAACAAAAGAAAGAACAAGAATCATATGATCCTCTCAATAGATGCAGAAAAAGCATTTGACAAAGTACAGAATCCTTTCTTTGCCGGAGTCCAGCTCCAGCCGGGGTGGGTCTCTCATAGGAAAGGATGGCATCGGCAAATGAGGAGACACAGACACAGGATCAGGTTGCAAGCATCTCCTCCTGACAGCCTCAGAGGAACTTTATTTATATGTTATGATATTTTTGTTTTTCCATACTTTTGTAACATGTGATTATGTTTTTTTTACAATTTATCAATATAATCTTAGATCATTTTCTGGTTTACAGACATAGCCTTCTTTCATTTTTCCTTTGTAATGATTAACATGACCTTTATTGATTTCCGCTTATTGACTTTCGCTAAAACTAAAAACAGTACACAAAGAGAAAGGTGCTAGACAGAGCATGACCATCTTGTTATTTTGTTCTATAGAAACTAATTCTTCGTGGAATTAGTTTCATTATGATTGCTTAGATAGGCGTAACTAAGATGAGTAGTCACTTTATCATGAAACCCCAGAAATATTCCCATAATTATAAAGATTGCCATAAACAAAATGAAAGAGAATAGCAGGAGCCAGCTGTGGAGTCTCCTGTTTTCAGGATCGTCCCCCATACTTGGACCTTGTCAAACAGCATGAGTAGCTTGGCTCGCACCATTTCTTGATCAAAACTCTTCAGAGTATAGGGATAGAGGGTACATACCTCAATATCATAAAAGCCATCTATGAAAAACCCACAGCAAATATCATTCTCAATGGGGAAAAACTGAGAGCTTTCCCCCTAAGGTCAGGAACGTGGCAGGGATGTCCACTAACACCACTGCTATTCAACATAATATTAGAAGTCCTAGCCACAGCAATCAGACAACAAAAAGAAATAAAAGGCATCCAAATCGGCAAAGAAGAAGTCAAACTCTCACTCTTTGCAGACGATATGATACTTTATGTGGAAAACCCAAAAGACTCCACCCCAAAACTGCTAGAACTCATACAGGAATTCAGTAGAGTGGCAGGATATACAATCAATGCACAGAAATCAGTGGCATTCCTATACACCAACAACAAGACAGAAGAAAGAGAAATTAACGAGTCGATCCCATTTACAATTGCACCCAAAACCACAAGATACCTAGGAATAAATCTAACCAAAGAGGCAAAGGATCTGTACTCAGAAAACTATAAAATACTCATGAAAGAAATTGAGGAAGACACTAAGAAATGGAAAAACGTTCCATGCACATGGATTGGAAGAACAAATATTGTGAAGATGTCAATGCTACCTAGAGCAATCTACACATTCAATGCAATCCCTATCAAAATACCATCCACTTTTTATTTGTATGGAACCAGAAAAGACCCCAAATAGCCATAGGAATGTTGAAAAAGAAAAGCAAAGCTGGCGGCATCACAATTCTGGACTCCCAGCTCTATTACAAAGCTGTCATCATCAAGACAGTATGGTACTGGCACAAAAACAGACACATAGATCAATGGAACAGAATAGAGAGCCCAGAAATGGACCCTCAATTCTATGGTCAACTGATCTTCAACAAAGTAAGAAAGAATATCCAATGGAAAAAAGACAGTCTCTTCAACAAATGGTGTTGGGAAAATTGGACAGCCACATGCAGAAGAATGAAACTGGACCATTTCCTTACACCACACACAAAAATAGACTCAAAATGGTTGAAAGACCTAAATGTGAGACAGGAGTCCATCAAAATCCTAAAGGAGAACACAGGCAGCAATCTCTTCCACCTCAGCCACAGCAACTTCTTCCTAGAAACATCGCCAAAGGCAAAGGAAGCAAGGGCAAAAATGAACTATTGGGACTTCATCAAAATAAAAAGCTTTTGCACAGCAAAAGAAACAGTCAACAAAACCAAAAGACAACTGACAGAATGGGAGAAGATATTTGCAAATGACATATCAGATAAAGGGCTAGTATCCAAAATCTATAAAGAACTTATCAAACTCAACACCCAAAGAACAAATAATCCAATCAAGAAATGGGCAGAAGACATGAACAGACATTTCTGCAAAGAAGACATCCAAATGCCCAACAGACACATGAAAAAGTGCTCAACATTGCTTGCCATCAGGGAAATCCAAATCAAAACCTCAATGAGATACCACCTCACACCAGTCAGAATGGCTAAAATTAACAAGTCAGGAAATGACAGATGTTGGCGGGGATGTGGAGAAAGGGGAACCCTCCTGTGCTCTTGGTGGGAATGCAAGCTGGTGCAGCCACTCTGGAAAACAGTATGGCGGTTCCTCAAAAAGGTGAAAATAGAGCTACCATATGATCCAGCAATTGCACTACTGGGTATTTGCCCCAAAGATACAAATGTAGGGATCCGAAGGGGTAGGTGCACCCCGATGTTTATAGCAGCAATGTTTGCAATAGTCAAACTGTGGAAAGAGCCAAGATGTCCATCGACAGATGAATGGATAAAGAAGATGTGGTATATATATTCAATGGAATATTATGCAGCCATCAAAAGGAATGAGATCTTGCCATTTGCAACAACGTGGATGGAAGTGGAGGGTGTTATGCTGAGCGGAATAAGTCAATCAGAGAAAGACATGTATCATATGACCTCACTGATAGGAGGAATTCTTAATCTCAGGAAACAAACTGAGGGTTGCTGCAGTGAGGGGTGGGGTGGCTGGGTGATAGACATTGGGGAGGGTATGTGCTATGGTGAGCACTGTGAATTGTGCAAGACTGTTGAGTCACAGATCTGCGCCTCTGAAACAAATAATGCAATATATGTTAAGAAAAAAAAAGAAGGAGAAAAAGAAGATAGCAGGAGGGGAAGAATGAAGGGGGGGAAATCGGAGGGGGAGATGAACTGTGAGAGATGATGGACTCTGAAAATCAAACTGAGGGTTCTAGAGGGGAGGGGGGTGGGAGGATGGGTTAGCCTGGTGATGGGTATTAAAGAGGGCACATTCTGCATGGAGCACTGGGTGTTATGCACAAACAATGAACCATGGAACACTACATCAAAAACTAATGATGTAATGTATGATGATTAACATAACAATAAAAAATTTTTTTAAAAAGTTGGGTTTTCGTGGATGAACTAGTCTTCAGGTAATTAGTAGGCAGAGGTAATGGCAATAATAATATCTATCATAAAATGCACTGCAACACTTTCCATTTGCAGAGTAGTTCTCACAAACACTCTGACCTACATTCCCAATTACCAGAAAAAACATACCTCAGCACACACAGAAAATTTATGGGACAGGTAAGGTGAACTTCCAAGAGAGAACTGTTGAGCCCTGAATCACCAGATAAAATACAAATTCTATAATGCAAACAAAAATTTAAACCTAGGGTCTTTGGATATTCTCCTGTTTATCAACATTGACTGGCTAATGGATGAATTTAATGAGGTAAACTTCAACTTCATATTATAGAGTCAATGCCATCTATTTAGGTAATATAACTGACTTGTTTTCCACCAGTAGTTCACCAGGAGGGACAACTCGGAGGTAACCTTCACAAATGAATTTCATACCATTGTGATTCCCACTCTAACCCTGAGTAGCAGTCTAGGGCTGGAGTTGCACCACAATTCCCACCTCCCACAAAAAATCCATTACTTCCTACTCACAGATAACATTTTCCTGAAAGCATACATGATCCAAAGTCAATATCGACACTACTCTTCCCTAACTTTCAGATGTGCTTATTTTTCAGTAGTGAGATAAAACCCATGCTAGGATGCAGGCTGAGCCTTACATTCACAATTCTGAGAATGTACAGAAGGGGCTAGACATAAGTATTACATTTTTCAGATAATCAAAGAATAATCCTTTGAGGTGACAAGGGCCTTACCACATTTATTCACTCATTTTGTAACTATAAATTCAATGTCATATGCCATACTTTACTAGAAACATGTTTCAAGAACCTTGGGGAATTAACAATTCAGTAGTGGGGGAAAACCATGTGCAGTAGAAAGTCATATGATCTCAGGGTGGCTCCTAGTCTAAACTCAGTCCAAGGTACTAAGTACTATGAGAATTCAAATAAGGACATTTCAAGCCAGGTGATCAAAGAATGGTTCACCGAGTAGAGGGAGTCACTGAGTTAAGTCTTAAAGCACATCTGAGTTGTACTGAACATAAACACTCATCTTAGATGGCTCTGGCACCATTATGATCACTGGTTGGTAGGGGATTAATTCTTATTTTGAATGTTTCCATTGGACTATGCTAGAAACTGTAAAGAAGCACATAACCTTTAAGGTTCAATTCAACTGTCACCTCTTCTACAGAGCCTTTTCTAGCCTTCCTTCCCTCTTTTGCAAAAAAGAAGAAAGGAAGGAGAAGGAGAAGAGGAGGAGGAAGAGGAGGAGGAGAAGGAGAAGAAGAAGAAGGAGGAGGAGGAGAAGAAGAAGAAGAAGAAGAAGAAAGAAGAAGAAGAAGAAAAGAAAGAAGAAAGAAAGAAAGAGAAAAGTGACAAGCTACTCCTTCGAGCTCCCACTGTATCATTTTCATGCCCTCGGCATTGCACATATAACATGTATCCACACTCTCCCACTCTTACCCATCAACAAGCACCTGGAGGACAGAGACAGGGACAGTATTTATCTACCTGTGAAGCTTCTAGGATTTTCCTAGTACCCAAAACATAGTACTAACTCAACAAATATGGTTGGAATAAATAAACTAGTGAGTTCATGGATTCTGATGTACATCGTTAACAACATGGTTTTACCTTATCTGTTTCTTACCACCCTAGTCTCAGCGCTTTGTCTGCTAGTGTCTGCCACTTTTTTGGTGTTATCTTTCCTGTGAGGCATATTTTCTCTTTTTTCTTTCTTCCTCTCCTCTTTTTCCTTTCCCATCACTTCTCCCATGCTTCTCAATATGCAGATCAGTATTTTTAAAGTTTTTGCTTGTCAATAAAAGTTTCCTATTCTTCTGATTGGCCAAAGCATTAGTCAACTTTATCTTTTGGAGTACATGCTAGCTATATAGCTGCTGACATTTTAGCCAAAAAAAAAAAAGAGAGAGAGAGAGAGGGAAGGAAGGAAGAGAGGAAGGGAGGGAGGGGGGGAGAAAGGAAAGGAGGGAAGGAAGGGAAGGGGAGAGAAAGGAAGGGAGGGAGGAAAGGAAGGAAGCCCTTCAGTGAATATAATAGTATATTCAGCTCTTCTAATCTACTTGCATTCTTGCTGATATTTTTCTCTTGTTTTCTAAGCTCCAAATCGCTCCAGAATTGAGTTTTAGGCATCTGACTCCCTAATAACGCAGACACTATAATATATTGAAATGCTTTTCTGGTAACTATTCCCAGGCTCCTTCCAGAATTTACAAAAGATTCCTTTCAAAAAATGCTTTTTGAAGTTAGAAGCTAAGCATGTGGTTTGCCCAATACTGCTTCCAGATGTTGATAAGAACAGTTGGAATGTCTTTAGGGATATATATGTATATATCAGTAGAGAGACTGCTCATTAAAATTAATTGATACTTTAAGACTTCCTTTTTAAATATGAAAGGACCTGTCTGAACTATAGCTGTCATTTTTTTAAAGCTAACACCATAAGTAATAAAGACTATAGAGCCTCCATGAGTGGCCTGCCTTGTTTTTCATCTCATTCCAAATCTGCTGTCCTAACAACCTTATAATTTTTGGGTTCATTTAAATCCAGGCAACAGATGTGCTAGTATGAGATGATGACAGATATTTTATCTAGGCAACACCCTAACACCACTTGAAAAATAAAAATCTTATTTAATTGGCTATTTGACAACATGTAAGTCAAAAGCCAAGTTGTTCTCTCTGGAATTAGGAATGAGGCATTTCTAACCGTATACATACCATGTGAGACAGTGTCTGGTGAATGAAGGAGAAGATACACAGGCCCAGCAAGAGGGATTAAAATTCCTGCTCATATCCCCTTCGTGAGTGTATTACAGTTAAGAGAAGTCTTTCCTAGCTATTTTATAGGTTGGGGTGAACAGAAAAAGCCAGACACTAACGTGGTATTTTAACTCCATGGCTCCTACATGTTCTTCATGACCTACTCAGAATGTCCCTGGATATCATTCTCTCTTCTTTTAATTGAGAAATAGTAGCTACTCAACATTGTTTATTTTTTCCATTTCTGGATAATGAAGGAAAAGCTGGTCTCATCCGTGAAGACAAAGTTATCTTCACCAGTGGGAATGCTGGGATCTTCTAGAGCAATCCGCAGTGTTTATAGTTCATAAATGGAAGGTTTCCATGGAAATATCAGCTTTTTCTGAATCTCCAGTTACCAGAGTGATTTAGCAGTTTATTGTATGTGAAATCTATAACTTCTAGGTAATGAGGTGGTGAAATGCTAGAAGAAATATAGAACATGCCCCTATTTATTATAAAAATGGCATTAAGTCAATGATGAGAATCAAAACATTACATCCTTGGCTGAATAGCCAACTTTATCAAAATGGAAGAAATTATCTGCAGCAAAAACAAATACAAAATGTACAACTTTTTAAATTTCTATGGACTCAGGGAAACAAAATTTGGAGCAGAGAAAGTTATATCAATGAAAAAGAAGGAAAAAATAAAATAACAATTAAAAGACCATTCTTCCACTTTACCTGGTCTTGGTGCTACTTTATTAATGTTTGATACTAGGTATGCCACTTAGTGATTTTTTTCTAATCAGCCAAAATTACAAATAATAAAAAACAAAATTATAAATCACTATGGTAGTATGAAATATGAATCAACAAACCTTTGCAACAACTGGTATAGTGGGGAAAAGGAAGAAAGGAAGAGAAGGAGTTGAGACTATAAATGACTCCCATCACAAAGTTTAAACCATCCCCAATTTGAGTTGTGAATCCTTCCATATTGGAGTCACTGTGGCCAGTCGGTTTGACCGTTCTTCAAACATGGGCCCCACAGAGGGACTCTTACCACTCACAAAGTCAGGTATGCAGGGTAGGTACAGCACACACTAACTGTTTCATTTGGTTTTTGTCTTGATTTTTAGCTGACCAGTAACTGAATGCTCCTTTAATTTAGCAAGAATTCCCTCTTGTCTGAATACTGGTGAGAGGCAAGGCCCAGGCTCATACTCATTCATTAGCACCTACAGCTTACGCTGTCTATCAGAGTTCCATCTTGAGATTTTAACACTTGGAACCTGAGAAAGTGACCCAAAAATGCAAGAACTCTTGAGAAATTATTCACAGCCTCAGTGACATAGGGAAGCCATCAATTGCTATGGATGGTTCCATGGTAAGAATCCTAAACAGGCTATTACTTTGCCATGACTACAACTAATTTTCTTATTTTCTAAACTCTTTACTTAGTTTCTGCCCATTTTCCAGGAATGGAATCTGTTATCTCATCATCCTTCCAAAAATGCCTTTCCTGGCTGAAGCTATCTAACATCAGTTTCTCTTACTTGAAATCAAGCATGTTGATTGAAACATATTTTGATACCAGGGAATGAAATTGCAGGTTATAGACCCTTAAAGAAATGGGCAAATTAGGACTGGTCATCTGGCCTGATTTCAGGCCGAAGGCAGTAAAAATCCCACTAATGTTCAATAAAGAGAATCTTGCAACTCATGGCAAACAATGGAGAAATAGTTCACTAAAATATTCCCTGGAATCACTTAAAATGTAGTGCTTTTTGAAGCCAAGGCTGTGGGGGACCAGGCTTTTCCTGTCATGGAACAATATAAAAGATATGAGTAATTCTGTGTGGATAAGTGGATGGCTTCTTCTGTTGGCTCCAGCCAGTTATAAAGAAAGAGCAACAAACTCAAATCACTAGATAGATATATCAACGCACAAACTAAGCTAAAAAAATCTTTGTCTCATAGAGACATAAGACTGAAGTACCTAACTAACAAATCCCAATGACTGAATTCATACATTCAGTAGGCCTCTCAAGTTAAATTTGAGCAATAATGGAAAAGAACGGGACCTCCTAACAACTGGAGTGGAGTTTTTAGGATTTGAGAACTTGGAGGCCCCAAATATCCAGCCACACCCCATTGTAGTCACAGCAACCTCTTTTCCTTATCCAGTGAGGCCTTTGTCATTGGGTTGCACAGACATGAATGAAACAGCTTTAACTGACAGAGGTAGCTGGAAAGGAAAAGCTAATTTTATCAATTAGGGTTCTTGTAGGTAACATATAGAATACCCAAAGGATTTCAACTGAAGAGAATTTAATCTAAAACTATTTACAGAGGTCTGGGAAGGACTAAGGAAACACTAAGGATGATGAGGCAACCAATGCTAGCGCCAAGAGGAAGCCATCATTATCACTAAGCTCAAAGGATCAAGGAAACAGAATGGTGTGACCAGAGCCCAATGCGAGCTGTCAGGCAAGAGGACCACCCAATACGAACTACAGTTGTAGAAGAATACAGTCCCTAGCAAAAGAAGAAAGATTCGGGAAAATAAAAACTCTAAACTCTCCTCCCCTTCACTCCCCAGGATCCTCTGTCTCCCACTGATCTACACCAATAAAAAGCCAGAGGTCACGGGAGGCCAGGTGATGTAATCCTTAGAGGTTAGCCTATGAAAGCACACAGCAAGACAGAGAAGATAAATAGATAGGAAGGAGCAAACGCACAACAACCAGCACGCCAATTCTTTCACCCCACACCATAGTCACTCCTACTATTTCTAGACCTAGAGTCAGAGGCCAACATGACTGAGGGTGCTCACTTCTGAAGTCAAAATCTAGAGGAAAAAGCTTATATGCAAGAAAAAGGAATTCTATGGCTTTGCTAGTCTCTTTAGAGAAAAACCTTGGAAATCTGTGTACAAAGGGTGCTCTACTCTTTGCAAAGAGAAAAATCTGATATAAACAGTGCCATGCTAAGGAGGGAAAAACATAGTTTTACATCAGGCTGAAGTTATACTTATGAATTTTCCTAGTGAGGGTACTTGATTTAATGAGATAGCTTTAAGAGCTGGGTGGTGGCTCTAGCTGTGGCCACAATAACTGATGGAAGCATGGACTAAGTGGTGGACCCTATTAGATGAAGTTGGGATCCTAGAAATTCCATACTGTAATATAGAGGTAGGAATCAAAAGATTTCACAAGATAGGAATAACAGAGTAGACTGATCATATGCTCTCCCCAATTATATTGCTCTAGAAAACCTAGAGACTTCACCCTTCCCTGAGCCCTTGAGAAATACTTTGGAATGGAACCTACAGCCTCACTGAACAATTCCTATCTGGTGTGTTGTTCAGTGGGACACGTTTCCTGGGTTTTCAGATAAGGACCTACACCAAGGGAAGAATGACTGTGGAATGAAGGTGACATGCTTCACATGAATTCACTGGGCAGATGGAATAGAATTTCAGTTAAAAGCGAACATTTGCTTGGAACTTTTAAAGCATCAACCACTCACATTGGTAAAGTCTGCTCTCTTTGAAAATACAGTGTGAGAAATTTTTGACATTTGAAAATTTTATTTCCAGCCCCAGCAATATTAAGGCTTACAGCTTGAGAAAGGAAACACATGCTTTAAAATGTGATGAAATATCAGGCCATTCCAGGGAATATGCTTGAGTAACTTAATATAACTCTAACAAGACTTAAGAGTAGAGATAACCCAAAGGATTCATCTTCTTCCAAAGGAAAATCTGCAGTATTTCCACTAAGTCCTTGTTTAATTCTTTCATAAACTGACCAATTATACATTGGCAACACTAATAAAATGAGGTATAACATATTTAGCTATATTTATTTCAAAAAAAAAAAGAAAAAATGGCATAAATAAGCACTCTTATGTAGAATCTTTCTAGAAAGGCTAATAGGACTACCCACTAAAAAAATTCAAATCTATTAAAACTAAGAAATAACTCAACCCTTCATGATTAGGCTTGAATTTAAATAACAAAACAGATTGAACACTTCAAATTGAAAAGGAAAACTCCAAGGAAATTATATAAAACCGGTTGACACTATATAAAACTCCTGAGTTTTCAATAAAAAACCAGATCAACATTATCATTTCAATTCACTAAGGACAGACAATTCCAAAAATGATTTAGTCTTTGCTCCTGGATTTATGATGGAACTTCCCACTTCTTATGCTTGCTAAGTGATTTGAAAAATCTCATCACAATACTTCCTTAGAAATCTCAGATAGGGACACACTGTATCTCTCAGTTCTGAGTCAATATATACATCTGTCCAATCCAGCAAGACATTCCATGTCCTTGGCTAGAATAATAAAATGAGAAATTGAAAAGAGAAAATGAAATTGACTTCTGGTGGCTTCTCTACTCTCCCATATGGAGTGCATACAAATGTGCTCTGACTCCTTCATCTGGCTTCCTAAAAGAGTCTTAGAATTTCAATAAATCCAGAATAATACAAAACACACATTTCAGAAAAGTAAAGAGACTTGTTTCTAAAGCCTCTGAGTTTGCTCCAAATCACAATGCAAGCTGTAAACAACTGGGCAGTTCCCTTTAATTATGTGTGCCATATGTGTTCCTAGCATTTAATGACTTCTTTTTCACAAGAGCTTCTATCCCTTTTAGAATGACTGCACATTGTATTAAAACATCTAAGGTTAGCTCTTGGTTTTTTGGTTTCAAAACCAGAATGCGACCAGGAAAGACAAAGTAAACTCAAACAGGTAGTAATACAGGTTATTCAAAAAGACTGAACACTGACAAATGTAGTACTGCTCAGTAACTAGGTTACTAGGTTACTAACCTGTGGTCAAGAAGTCATGTTGGAACCAACTCTTCCTCACGCCTTGAGGAAATGAAGGAAGGCGTTGTAGCTGTCTGTCCATCTAGCCACCAACAGTGACTCCCTCCAAGGATCTGGGGTAAATCAGAGGACAGGACTGATAAGCACTAAGACGTGAGGAACACACACATTATTGGTCCTACCTTAAACCACTTGCTGAGTGAGGAAGAGTAGCAAGTAGACTCTTGGGTCAGACCCACTACACACTGTGCGGATTTGGACATGTAAATTAACCTCACCAGAACTCAGGTTCCTCATCTGTAAGCTAAATCTAATAGTAGAACCTATCTCATAGGATTACTGGGCTGATTCAATGAAATTGCATGCTACAAGTGTGAGCACCGTGCCGGGCACACAGGTAAAAGGATATGGATACTATTTATTAATGACGGTCATAAATATGCCTAGAGTAAACAGAAACCAGAGAGAAAAAACAAAATAAATATCACCAGTATCCTTCTGCAGGCAGATCCATAGCTCTTTTAGTGATTGAGAAGAGATGGAGAGAGAGAAGGGAACTGGACCAGGGCCCTCACACTGGCTCAGGGCTGCCGACTCCAGTGAGGTGATGGTACCAAAGCAGCTAACATCTCTTAGAACAAGGCAAAGAGGCCTCTGGTCAGGGTCTTGTGTTTTAGAAGACCCCACATACACATGCAAAACACAAAGATTGTTTTTCTTTTTAGCCTTAAAAAAAGTTTTTTGAAAGGTTAGTAACTGGTTGAGTGAAGGAAAGGTAAAGGAGGAGGAGGAGTGGGTGGAATGAGCCACTGTCAGGCAGCAGCGGGGACGGAGGGCCCTGCAGTGTGGTCGTGGTAGATGGCAGGAGAGCGGCAAAGGGGATCATAGCCTCTGCCTCTGCTTTTGTTTTAAGTTGAAACAACAAAGTATGTATCGGATGTGTCTGGGCAGATGGATTTCCCCAAATCACTGCACACTCTCCCTCTCTTGTCTCCCACTCCAGTAGTATCATTTTCAGAAATGCCTAGAACTACATAAAAACCCCAAGAAAAAAAAAAGGTAGTGCAGGACAACACATCCTTCCCAGTTCTGTAGGAGCCTGACTTGGTCCATAGTTCCCATCCTGAGTCCAGACAGTCCCAGTGATCAGCCAGGAGTACTGGGCATGGACCCAGCTTCCACCTGACCCCAGCAGAACTATAATATCACTCCAGTTCCTGGGAAGTAGGGCTGGACCCCAGTGGAGCATTCTCCCTTAGCTTCCAGAGCACCAGCTTCTGGTGCCAGGAAACAGCCTGCAGGGGTCCCTACCCAGAAGCTGGCCAGGCTTTGGGCATAGTGTGGCTTATAGTTTGCAAATATTTGGACACATGGTATGTGCACCTCCAGGTGTACTCTTGCCCTGGGTGCTGTTAAATGCTAGGGGCAGACCAAAGGCAGTATTTCCTCTCATCATCCCTAAATCCAGCACTAAAGGGATGCTAATGAACCAGAAAGGCAGAAGGTAGCCATCTCCTCCGAGCTCACACACACAGACCTAGCCAGGGAGATACAAAGAACAGGAGAGCTGAGCACAGAGGACTCTGCTGGAGAATAAATATCTTCCAAATAAATTCAGTCCTCGAAATGTAAAATACAGTTTCTCTGCACATCAATGTAATGAATTCTATCTGAAGTCAAGAGAAAACAGATTCAGAATTCCAACCACATCCTCTATGGTAAAGGAAATTGGATTTACATTAACAGAATGTGCATAAAACTCTCCAAATCCAATCCTCTTTCATGTCACATGGTCTTCATCTCAGAAAGGATGTGGTGGTCTGGCTTGTTTCATAAGGTGGCTCAGGAGAACCATGTCTGACAAAGCCCTGGGAGGCCAACAGCCAGGCTTCCTCAGGAACTCTCATCTGCCACTGTCTCGAATCCTTGCCAATTTCTGTGTCTTGAGGCCCAGCCTTCCATAGGGAGGTTGACCACCCACAATCCATTGTCCCAACCCACCCTGTCTGACATTTCCAGTATGGAGTCTCATCTAAGAAAAACTGCTGCACAGATAGAATAAAATGTCTTTCTATGGAAATACTCCAAGAAGGGAAAACAATCAAGGGTAGTAAAGCTGATCAGACAGAATCCCGTTAGCAAGAAAACCCCAACTCTTCAGCCAAGAAAATAAACGAGCGTATGTGGTGGAGAGAAGCGGGGAGGAAAGTGAACAGGGCAATCACCCTAAGCAGCCCTGGGTGCAGATTCGGATGGCAGCTGCAAGCCAGGGGACAGTACAGGTCAGAACTCCCCTCCTCAACCGTGCTGGGGGCCAGGGACACACCTGTCTCCTTCCCATCCTCGTTTTCTTTGTCCCTAATGCTCACGTCTCTTTCCTCCTGTTCCCATCCCCAACGTCATTCCCAAACCTAAAGCGTAAACACTTGGACACCTATGCTGTCGTCAAATGTCTAAATGGTGCCCATGGCACAGCACAGCAACGGAATCTATCACAGGAACAAAGAGAGAGAGAGAGAGCTCAAGTCCAGAGCTTTAAAAAAAAAAAAAAATCAATCTCTGCAAACAGGAACTGTTTTTAGAACAATCAGTGCACAACATTCCACACTTCCCCCTCAAAGCCCTCAGGCTCTTCTGAAAGGTCAGGAGAACACAGACAAGGTAGTATAAAGTCTTTTCCTCTCCTAAACAATGTAATCTTTGTAAGTTTAATATTAGGTTTCTGAAGTGCTCTGTAAATTCCTGTCTCCCAACCCTCAACTTCAAGAGTTCAATATAGCTCCCTGACAGGCTCCTTTTTTCATTCATGGGCACACTTTTATTTTAATTTAAATTCAATTAATTAACGTAGAGTGTATTATTAGTTTCAGAGGTAGAGTTCAGTGATTGATGAATCTTATATAACACCCAGTGCTTATTACATCAAGTGCCCTCCTTAATGTCCATCACGTAGTTACCCCATCCCTCCACCTCCTCCCCTCCAGCAACCCTCAGTTTGTTTCCTATGATTAAGAGTCTCTTATGGTTGGGGCGCCTGGGTGGCTCAGTTGGTTAAGCGACTGCCTTCGGCTCAGGTCATGATCCTGGAGTCCCGGGATTGAGTCCCGCATCGGGCTCCCTGCTCAGCGAGGAGCCTGCTTCTCCCTCTGACCCTCCCCCCTCTCATGTACTCTCTCTCATTCTCTCTCTCTCAAATAAATAAATAAAATCTTTAAAAAAAAAAAAAAAGAGTCTCTTATGGTTTGTCTCCCTCTCTGATTTCATCTTGTTTTATTTTTCCCTCCCTTCCCCTATGATCCTCTGTTTTGTTTCTTAAATTCCACGTATCAGTGAGATCATATGATTGTCTTCCCCTGATTGACTTATTTTGCTTAGCATAATACTCTCTAGTTCCATCCATGTCGTTGCAAATGACAAGATTTCATTTTTTGATGGCTGAGTAGTATTTCATTGTGTGTGTGTGTGTGTATATATATATATACATATATACACATGGGAGGTGTGTGTGTGTGTATATATATATATATATATATATATATATCCATTCATCTGTCAATGGACATCTGGGCTCTTTCCATAGTTTGGCTATTGTGGACATTGCTGCTATAAACACTGGGGTGCGGGTGCCCCTTCAAATCACTACATTTGAATCTTTGAGGTAAATACCTAGTAGAGCAACTCTTGGATTGTAAGGTAGCTCTATTTTCAACTCTTTGAGGAACCTCCATACTGTTTTCCAGAGTAGTTGCACCAGCTTGCATTCCCACCAACAGTGTAAGAGGGTTCCCTTTCTCTGCATCCTCACCAACATCTGTCGTTTCCTGACTTGTTAATTTTAGCCATTCTCACCGGTGTGAGATGGTATCTCATTGTGATTTTGATTTGTATTTCCTTGATGCCAAGTGATGTGGAGCATTTTTTCATGTGTCTGTTGGCCATTTGGATGTCTTCTTTGGAGAAATGTTTGTTCATGTCTTCTGCCCATTTCTTGATTGGATTAGTTGTTCTTTGGGTGTTGAGTTTGATAAGTTCTTTATAGATTTTGGATACTAGCCCTTTATCTGATAAGACATTTGCAAATATCTTCTCCCATTCTATCAGTTGTCTTTTGGTTTTATTGACTGCTTTTAATCTTGATGAAGTCCCAATAGTTCATTTTTGCCTTTGTTTCCCTTGCCTTTGGACACGTGTCTAGCAAGAAGTTACTGTGGCGAAGGTCAAAGAGTTGGCTGCCTGTGTTCTCCTCTAGGATTGTGATGGATTCCTGTCTCATATTTAGATCTTGAATCCATTTTGAATTTATTTTTGTGTATGGTGTAAGAAAATGGTCCAGTTTCATTCTTCTGCATGTGGCTGTCCAATTTTCCCAATACCATCTGTTGAAGAGACTCTCTTTTTTCCATTAGATATTCTTTCCTGCTTTGTTGAAGACTAGTTGACTATAGAGTTGAGGGTCCGTTTTGGGGTTCTCTATTCTGTTCCATTGATTTATGTGCCTGTTTTTGTGCCAGTACCATCCTGTCTTGATGATCACAGCTTTGTCATACAGCTTGAAGTCCGGAATTGTGATGCCACCAGGTTTGGTTTTCTTTTTCAACATTGCTGTGGCTGTTTGGGGTCTTTTCTGGTTCCATACAAATTTTAGGATTATTTGTTCCAGCTCTGTGAAAAAAGTTGATGGTATTTGGTAGGGATTACATTGAATGTATAGATTGCTCTAAGTAGCATAGACATTTTAACAGTATTTGTTCTTCCAATCCATGAGCATGGAACATTTTTTCCATTTCTTTGTGTCTTCCTCAATTTCTTTCAAGGGCACATTTTTAGAATGAAAGGAATGGTCTCCTCCATCACCCAGACTCTTCTTTAGCAGGAAGGAGACTGGAGGAAAGCAAAAGCCATTGGCTAATAACCACTGGGCTTTAGTGTTGGGGTTGTCTTTCTCCTCTTCGGGGTCTCCCTGATGTCATAGCCTCTCCTCCCCACCCTCCCACTCCTACATCTACTGCCTTGAGTTATAAATTGATAAAGCTTCATGATTTCCTCAAAACAATTCCCATTTCTCTCGCTAGATTAAAAACCATTCATCTCTGTCTTACCCCACCCCATTCCCATAGATCCCCTAGTCCAGAGCTTTATCCAGTCCAGGAGATTCTGAGTTTTGTGTTTACCACCCAATAGAATAGCCAAGAGTTCACTCCTTCCTGGGAAATGGGGAGGTGTTGCATACAGAGACCGGTATGAGCAAAGATGAATGCCACAAAGCAGCTCCATATACTGAAGAAAGCACAGGCTTCAGAGTTGGATCAACCTGTATTCAAATCCTGACTCCACCAATCTTTGAAACTTAGGAAGCTGCTTTCCCTTTTTGCACTTGTTTCTCTGTCTGGAAAATGAAGATAATAACACCTACTTCATAGCATAGATATTTAAAGAGTACAGTAGATGACATATTTAGCTAGATTACAAAAAAAAAAAATTCATTCACTAGGTGTCATGTAGTGATTTCATTACTTTTTAAGAAATAACAGCTTAAGAAAATCAGGGGTTAGAGTGAGATCCCAAAGGGCATGCTCAAGCCATTGAAAGTATTTGCTAAAGTGATTTCAAAAGAAGGTGACAGCTGATAAGTAGAGGCCTTTGGTGTAGACAAGACAGAGTTGAACTACTCTGTGTAAGAAAAGAAATAAGTAGGGGCAACTAGGTGGTGCAGTTGGTTGGGCTTCCAAATCTTGGTTTCTGCTCAGGCTAAAATCTCAGGGTTGTGGGATCAAGCCCTGCATCAGGCTCCGGTCTAGCATGGAGTCTGCTTGAGGTTCTCTCTTCCTCTCCCTCTGATCTTCCCACTCATGTGTTTTCTCTCTTTCTTTCTCTCTCTCTCTCTCTCTCAAATAAATAAATATTTTTAAAAACAGAAATAAGAAGTTCATATTTGGGAGCTAGAGAGGGGAACTGGGAGAGGAAGAAGCATTCATGGATGATTGCAACTAGAGAAAAGAGAAATCAAAAGACTCCTTGTAGTGCTTGAGAAAGGGCTTTGGGGAAGGAAGAATGTACCCATGAGCATTAGTAAGATGTTTCCTATAGGTGAGAAATATAAATGCCCTTTCCCATCTCTCCTGTGAAATTATTAGTAATGTCTACATTGCTGACCTGCATGGATTCTTGGGGGCCTCAAAGAAGTGCTTGGTTCTACCTCTAGGTAGACTTGAGAGAAGCCAGAGGATGGGACAGCTAAGCTTAGCATTACATCCCAGAATTCCTTTACCAAAATCAAAATTGATCTTACAGTTAACATATTTATGTAACATGCAGTAGTTTTTCATTTTTTTCCCCAAAATACTGTTCCAAAATCAATGTCATCTTACAATCAAGAAAAATCCAATAATTAAGATGTTTCTGGCTTAAGTACTTAATGAGTGATATATTTTTTTTCCTTCTTCTCCCCCACACCCCTGTGGTAATACAAAAAAAGAATAAGCAGTATTATCCCACTAGGTTTAGAAGGGCTACAGGGGGGATGGAAAAGGAAAATTTGAGGCCAAAAATAAGCTCAAATTTTTGAAGTCATAGTAGAACCAATACATTCCCCTTTTCTGCCAAGAATTATTGGCTAATTATTGCTGTTCACATCAACCACTTTCCTCAACCCACTCAACCCATTGCTTCTTCTATTCAGTTCTAAAAACCTTGTTTAGTACCCCTTCCCTAGGTGCCAGGGGAGCCCCCAAACTAATAAAGTACCCTTTGCCCTGAAGGAGATTACTGGTTAGATGGACATGGCATGTCCAAAAATAATGGGGAAATCAAACTGAATGTGCTAAGTCCTTGAAGAAAACATAAGAGAGGCAATGGGTATCAGAGAAATGAGACAAGGCACCAGTTGGGTGGAATCAAGAAAGGCTCCATGAAAAAGGTGATACTGAAGATGGAAGCTGAAGCTAGGTACAATTTTGATAAGCCAATTTGAGAGTAGAGAGGACACTCTAACCATCACCTTGTGTTATTACCACACTTCTTCACAACCATGACCATTACCCCATCTGTCAGCCAGATAAAATCTCATGTCTTACTGGATTTTAATGCATCTCTCACTTCAGAGCCGTCAGCTCTGGTTCTCTTTTCTTATCACCTACAGATCAGAAGCTAGGCTATAAACAACACATCTCAAAACACACAAGACACCCTCAAACTATACCACTTCTCTGGGATCACTCAACTCTCCCGGCTATGTCTTTTCCTTCTTCGTTTCCAACATGTTTCATTCTTATCTCTCAATTTGTCCTCTCAAAGCCTAGTGGCACATAGCATAGTGAGAACAAGAACTGTGAAGTAAGAAACACCCAAGTGAGAACCTATATCTGCCACATGCCAGCTATGTAATATCTAACACAACAGGTAACCTCTCTGAGCTTCCAGTTTTCATTCATTAAGTGGGCTTAGTGAAGTAAAACAGTACATGTGAGGGTGCCTAGAATGGGCCTTTTTTTTTTTTAAGTAGGCTCCACATGTGGGGCTTGAACTCATGACCCTGAGTTCGCTTAACCAACTGAGCCACCAGGTGCCCCTAGCATGGGCCTGTCTTATAGAGGTCAGCCTGTTACCAGATCTTCCCTTCTTCATATGTAGGATGCTTGTCCATCAGCTCCTCATCCACAAATAGCCTTTATTCAAACTTGTGCATGACCTCCAAGAAAATTTACCACCTACCAGAAGAGAATGGGTGGGTGTCTTTTCCCACTGGGACACACTCTAACCAAAGCATCCCCTTCTCTCTCAGGACTTGGCAGGATAATTTTACTCCTCTCACTATGAGAACATTTTGTTTCTAACCAGTTTGTTTATGGTCTGTATCTGTTTGTATTTATACAATCACTGCTGTGTTTCTTTTTCCTGTTTATTTATTCTCTAAAGTGAATTTAGCTTAGGTGGCTATCACATGTGTCTAGAGGGCTGAGACCAGACCTGTTTTATTTGGTTTGCACAGTGCCTGAAGTGGGCAATGAAAAGAAAAGCACTCAATCAATACTGTCTGTTTGCAGATCTACAGTAAACATTAATATTTTCTAAAGCTTTTATTCCTCACAACAAACTCCAGTCCTGGCAGACCTTCATGAGGTAGGTCAGACTTATCATCCCCATATATAAACTAGGAAACCAAGCACAAAGAGGTGGGAAGTGTCATATAAAGCTGCACAGTGCAGTGTCAAAAGACTCTGGTAGCTGAAGTTTCTGCCTGCTGGCCCAAACAGCAAAATGGTAGGGGCAGCACAGTGACATAGAGAAATGCCAAATCTGGGCTCCACTTCTTAAAATCGTTTATGAACATGGACAAGTGATCCAACCTCTCCAAGCCTCAGTTTTATCATCTTTAAAATTATATAGTAGATACCTACACTTAGTAGGGACATGCTTAGGTTTAAAAGAGATAACAAAGTCTCCTAGAAGAACTCTTGCTAAATAGTAGGCTCTCAACAAACACTACTTCTCTTTCTTCTTCTTTCCTTCTTGGCTTTGTGAGAAATTCTAGGGACCAAATGATATGCCATTTAGCAGAATGTGGATCAAAATTGGAAAAAGTTCCCATCTGGGGGCCCTGGGAGCCCATGACCAGAACAAGAGCTGTGGCATGATTATTTACAGGAAACCTAGAGCTATGAGCTAGAACCAGAATAGTTGTTCCTTGTTTTAGGCTTTGACCACTGCTCATGATTTACCCCTAGAATCACTTTCTTTACTCTCCTCTGGATGTTTGATCAATGGTAGACATGGAGAGACAGTAGACAGTGGCAGTAAACTAGAGGAACAATGTTTTCTAAATAGGAAAAATCACCTAAAGATCAGTCCTCTCTCTATGCATCCCATCCCCATCAGCTGCCCCCACGATCCCCATGCTGTGAAATTTGTGAGCTTTAGGCCGGCACTGGCCAGGGTGGACAGAGCCTTCTCAAATCAGCTCTTATTATTCAGCCTAATAATAAATGACTCCATCTATGCAATAAAGGACAACCGAGACAATGAACTCAGCTTCTAAAGGGGCAATGCTCCCAATCACAGCACACCAATTATCATGGTTGGCACATCTACAATTTAATTTGTCATAAAAGTGCCAAATACAAAGTTATTTTGATTGTTCCCATGCCTAAGACCAGAAGCCAGCCACATGCCACGCCCTGACTTCTTCAATAGAAGCATATCACTTCCTATTTTTCTCCACCAGTGACTAATAACAAAAGACAGGAGGCTTCAGAGATAAACATGAAAAGCAGCTAAGCCCAAAATACACGCTTCCAAGCCCTATTTTCTCTGTTTATGCTCTGATGCCGGTTTTCTCTGGCAGAGTCAGGAAAGTCCATAAACATAGAGGGATCTCCCAGATTCTAAGAATGGATATTAGCAACATGTATGTTGCCTTTTGCATTGTGTTAAAGTCCTTGTGAATCAGGCTCACCCTCTCTGAACACATGGCAAAAATAGTGTTCAGCTAGTCACAGGAAAGACAATGGAATTCGTATCTCAGAATGAGAAGTCCTTTAGTAATGTATCTTGGAGAACTCCCAACTCTAACCCAAAGTTTTGCTTATGTTGAGCAGAGATGGGGGTTAGCAATTGTCACTTCATCCATTGTACCCTGCATGGATTCCAAAGAAAATAAAGCAAAAATTCAGTACAATGCAAATTTTATTTTCATCTGGTCTTCTGTGAAAAATAAATAACATGGTATCACAATAGGACTGAGTGTTTCTAGAGATTTTGATTATTTTGGATCCATGGTCTGAAGTCTTTACATTCCACAGGAAGGCTTTGTTAGACTGTGAAATCTTCTAATTTGGTGTGACAGAACCATATACAGGGAATCCTATCAAGGAACATTATCTTGCTTCTTGGCTTACTCCAAATATGTAGACCATTCATTCCTTTTCCCCAGTTTGGCTCACTCCTTGAGTTGCTCTCTCTTGACTGCCTCAAAATCTATCCAGCAGTTTACCCAATGCATATTCAGAAATGATTTGTCTTAGGTGCACTGCCTCAAATACCTAATATAGCTGGGTGTTCTAGCCATTCCCTCCAGTGAGGGTCACAAACTAAATAAAACTCAGATTCCTTCCACTTAAGGTTAACCCCAGCCCTAGGAAGAAATGATCCCTTCATATGGTCCCCCTCCTGGGCCACACCATTGCCATCACCCAAGTTCAAGCCCTCTTCATTTCTTACCTATGTCTTGCACTAGCTTCCTATTTGAAAGCTCCACATTTCACTTCTCCCTATTCCAATCTAACTTCCACCACTTTTTGATCAAACTTTTTTAGACTCAACTCTGATTATATCAATCAACTGCACAGAACCTTTCCTGGACCCACTCCCTACTGAAGTATGGATTCCTCAACAGCCGTTCAAGGCCTCACATGGCCTGACCCAACCCAACTTTTTATCCCTGTCTTCCTCTGCCTTCCTAAGAACTACCTCCAGCCAATATGGACTGCCCACTGTTTCTTCTTGACACACCCAGTAAATTGTCATTTCCATGCTTTTGTGACTACTTGTTTGTCCAGAGTCCCATCTTAAATCATGACAAATCAAGAAAACCTAGGTATGACGCTAAGAAATACTATATTCAATTGGTTTTATTTCCTGGCCCATTCTTTTCTTTAAAATTGTCCTAACAATCCATTCTTCTTGTGTGATTATTTGTTCATTTGCCTTTGACAATTTTGCTACCCAGTGTAATCTAATCTTTGCATTGCCATCTTGGATCTAATAGGTTGTTATGAGTTGAACTGTGTCTCTCCAAAAAAAGATATGTAAAAGTCCTAACTCTCAGTACCTCAGAAAGCAACCTTATTTGGAAATAGGGTCTTTACAAGGTAATCAAGTTAAAACAAAGTCATTAAGGTGGGTCCTAATCCAATATTACTGGTGTCCTTATAAAAAGGTAAAATCTAAACACCAAGACAGAAACAAAGGGAAGATGATGTGAAGAAACACAGGAAAAGGATAACCATGTGATCTGAAGTGATACATCTGTGAGCTGAGGAACACCAAGGATTGCCAGAAAACACAAGATGCTCACAGAGGCAAGGAAGGATTCTACCCCAGAGGCATCACAGAGGGCATGGCCCTGCCAACACATTGATTTCAGGCTTTCAGCCTCCAGAACTGTGAAACAATAAACTTTTGTTGTTCTAAGCCACCCAATTTTTGGTACTTTGGTACAACGGCTGTAGGAAATTGTCACACAGGTCCCCTTTGTTCTCTTCTTAGGTCTTTTGACTACTCACTGCCTCTTCTCCTTTATTTCTCTTGCAGTTTCCTCCCATTTATTTCTCATATAGTCACTCTTCCTACCTCCAAGCTTTATATGTGTCACATTAGTTTTCCTATAACTTTACAGTACATATTTATATTTTAAAAGCAACTCTGAAAGATTTCTCCAATGTTTTTGAAGAAACACATGAGTTACCACCTTTAGATCCTCACCCAGACAACTCTGGTCCTCCCTTCGTGACTGGATCACCACTACATCTTAAGTCACCTATTGAGAGAGAGAGGGCAGCCCATTACACCCCATCATCTGCACCAGCATCTTTAATATGAATAATTGGTAGGACTTTCTGGAATATCAGTAATTCCAAGACCCCTATGGAGAACCAGCTCACAGTGAGTCTTGGTTTTGTCTAAGCCATCCACACTTAGGATCCTCTCCCTTTTCCAGGGTTTTCCCTCAAAACTAGTAATGGTCAGGATTACTCAAACATAAACCAAAGTATTTATTTATTTGTTTGACAAATATATATATATATATGCACTTAATAGCCACCTTGGACAAAGCACTATACTAGACACTAAGAGGGAAAGGATAAGAAGTCGATGAATAAGACACAATTACTGCTTATGATGAGCAGTAGAGACACACACAAATTCCACAAGGGTTGCAGAGGAAGTCCTAGTGCAGAAGCAGTCTTTCCCCAGATCCAAAACTGGACCCCACGGTAGAGAGCCACTTTCAAGTACCACCCTAGAGGCATGTGGGGTAGACAGAATAATGCACCCCCCCACACACCAAGATGTCTATATCCTAATCCCAAAACCTGTGAATGTGTTATCTTACAGGTAAAGGGACTTTGCAGGTATGATCAAGTGTAGGGTCTTGAACTGGGGGATTATCGTGGATTATCTGGGTGGCCCCAAAGGAATCACAAGGGTCCTTGTAAGCAAAGAGGGAGGCAAAAGAGCTAGAGTCAGAAGAAGGAGCTGTGATGACAGAAGAAGAGTCACAGACAAAGACAATAGAAGATGCCATGTCATTGGCTTTGACGATAGAGGAAGGGGCCACAAGCCATTGAATGAATGTGGGTGGCCTCTAGAAGTTGAAAAAGGCAAAGAAACAGATTTCCCTTAAAGCCTCCAAAGAAACACAACCCTGCCAACCCATTTTGGACTTCTGACCTTCAAAACTGTAACGTGATAATTTATGTTGCTTTAAGCCACCGAGTTTGTGGTAGTTTGTTACTGCAGCAATAGGAAACTGATACGCATAGTTGTCCAGGAAATGAGAGGATGGGTTGAATGACAGATACACTCTTCCAACCTGCCCAGGTGCAGACCCATTCTAGTCCTTCAGCCTAAATGCCAGGAATCTCTAAGAGCTCTCCAACTGCCCCAGGTTCTGAGGTGTGGGACTTGGTCCCCCTGTGACCAGCACGTGCCAGTTAGCATTTCCTCCAATCCATACAGTGCTGCCATAGGAATGCATGGCCTGGCCTGCAGGATGCTAATAAAGAGAGTGGTAATTTATTGACAAGCCATCACATGGTGGGTATTCTGCTATGCCTGTCATATATGCTACCTCCAATTTCCCCAATTACTCTACAGAGTAAATGGTAATATTCCCAGTTTAAAGATAAAGAAATTGGGCATTAAAGGAACAATATGAGTTACTCAAATTTGCACAGATCTGAGCCCCACTTTATCTGACTAAAGTTTGCTCTTCTCTGCCTATAATGTTTTGGAGGTGTCTAAAATGATGATCCTCTACATTCGCATCATTCCGGTACCTCGGGTTTCACTATCGTGTGCACAGATGAGCAATAACAAAATTTCACTAAATTCTGATCTCACTGAATAGTATAAACCCTCCAGCCTCCTGTCAGTCTCACCAATTATTTCTGATGGGGCCCACAGGATGTCTCTTGATATCTCATAAATAGCCATCACTCTCTTCCCCTCAAAGCCCCATCATATCCAGTCCTGGAAGGCCTTGGGAAGACAGTGACTCACGTCCTATGCACTTGCTGGTGCCTATGCCCTCTGAGAGTATGGTGCCCAAGGCAGGGCTACCTGAGACTCCCAGAAGAACACAGCCTTCCTGCAGCTCTCACCAAGCCACAGCCATGCTGATTCCTATGCAGAGGCTCAGAGAAGAGCTTCCCCTCTGCTCTGTGCATCCAGCCCCAAAGCAATACTACTTGAAGCTCTGTGTCTCAAGAGGTCCTTCCCAAAACAAGCCCCCCATCTGCTTGCAGCCCCTCTCTCTATAAAATTCCCTTTCCTTTGCTCATCATACTCCTCACCGTACTCCCTCCTGCCCTCCTTTTTGCAGACTGCAACCTTCTCATACCCATCAATGGACCCAAATCACTGCCAGTGGGTTGCTAGAGTCACCCTGTCATAAGAAACCCTGAGACATGTGGATTATGTGAATCCTAGATCACAGCAAACTGGAATGGGCTCCAACTTTACACAGTGTGTGCAATTTACATGCCTTTTGCCTCCATTGTCACGCTTGGTCTTCACAGTAATCCTGTGAGGAAATGATCTCATGCCTCTGTTACAGAAGAAAAACCTAAGACTTAAAAAGTGAAGCAGCTTGTCCAATGATCTAATAAATGGAGGAGCCAGGACTGAATCCAGGGCTTTAACTCCTGTGTCCAGTGCTTGTTCTTCTCAACCACCCACACAGAGGGTAGGGGCCCTAGTAAGGCAAGCATGCTGGAAAGCCTTGAGAACTGAAACCACCCTTGGGCTTGAGCAGACCAGACCATTGGAGGCTTCAGACCCTTTGGAGATTGAAGCTGTAACTCAACCCTTCCCTCCTCCAAGAACAATAAGTGTGCCTTTCTCTCCAGGACAAGCAGGCATTCAAGGAGAGAGACAGAGGAGGCCTGGCCAAGGAAAACCTGCTGTGTATATCCAAGGAATATGAGCAGAGAGGCTTTTCCCTGTTTGTAGGAGACCGGCCTCAGGGGTCGTCTATGTCGTCCAAAGTAAAAACCAGACAAGCCAGAAAAGGCCCGAAACCCAACTGAGTACAGAAACTTAAGGAAAAACAGAAAAGAAAAAACAATAAATACTGAGGACTGGGGTTTTGTAAGTTAAAAAAAAAAATTTGGCTCTCCATTCAGACTAAAAGGCTTGTTTTCCATGTTCACTAAAATAGAATATGGCAAAGATAATAAATATATGAAGAATAAAATGCTTTATCTAAAGTCTGCAAGCCTCCCCCAAATTAAAACTCAGTGTGGTGAGTTATAAAGAGCCCTTTATATAAACCCTTGTGGTCAGAAGTCCAAAAAAAAAAATCCTTTCCCAAGTCTGAATGATACTCTGCTTTTATAATCACAAAGACAAGACTGAGGTCCTAGTAATGTCAAACAGAAAAGGGGAAAGAAAAGGGCTTCTCAGCCACCATTGGAAACAAGAATCCAGAGCAACCCAGTCTCTTACAAACTCCCCGCTGGAAAGACCAAGGGGTGTGTGAACATCACGTTCTGAACAAGTTGCTATGTGACTGAATGATTTTCAGGCCAATATGTGCAGTTCACATCTGTGGGATTATCATGGGATGTATGTTCACACCCAAAACACCCCACACTATAATCCTTCTCTTGGCCCAGTTGGCTGAGGGACTGGTGCTAGGTCAGATATTCTGTGAGCATTTCATTCACTGATATGTGCCTAGGACTTAGAAGAGCTCACAGGTACTCAGTAAATAAACATTGAATGACTGGATGAATCAGGATATCAGCAACCTTGCCTCGTGCTTCTTTGTCCCCCTGCCCCCATTTCCCAATAATGGAAGTTACAGCAGCAGTTACAGACAACTTAGGATCCTGTACAGATAAGGGTTAAAAGAAACTTCAAAAATGATTTGATTCATGAACTCTGGCCTCCCGGAAATGCTTTGAGGTGACCAATTCCACCTGGAAGAACAAAATTCTCAACCACTTATAGAGCCAAATTTCCTGGCCAATAAGTATCTCCATTGTTCTAAGGGTATTATGTGACTTTTGATTCAGCAAAGCTGATAGAATCTGCTTCCATCAAAGTATTCCAAGCGCTGTTGGTTGTTGATACTCCTAGAGCAGCCCAGGATTAAAGTAATGTTCTTTTAAAACAAAACCAAAAAAGTAGCCTCTTTGAATTCACCCATTTCTCTCCTTTATCATTCCCTCTGTCACTGGTGCTTAAAATCCTGACACCCACATTAACATCCACTTACTTTTCTTAGGCCAAATGCTATCACTTCAGGCTGGCTTACCTTTCCTTTGTATCACCTCAAATTTGTTCCTAGACGTTTGTGACACTTGCCCAAGAGGTCTGGCTGCTTTTCAGACTCACCCTTTCTACCCATCTAACGCATCTCTACTGAACTGATATTGAAAAAAGAAAATTTGAGCCCTACTACCTCTCAAACTTATCTCCTCACTATTCTCACACAGAAAGCCTGTTGTGGTCATATTTCCCATACATACCAGCTACATTTGTGCACGTATCAGGTACCTTTCTGCCTATGCTACTCCCCGGCCACGACTGTCCCCTCATTTGCTCTTTACTTGCCAATAGCATATTTAAGTGTTTACAATGGAAAAAGATTAGGACTTGAAGCCATAGACCAGCTGCATGGTCTTGGGAAGGTTATTCAGCTGTGCAAAGCATCAGTTTCCTTAGCTGCAAAATTAGAATAGCAAAAATCATGATAATAATAATGATAGAATATCACAGGATTGTAGTGCAAATTAGATGGAGGCTCATTGTAAATTCTGATTCTAGTACCTTGCACTTAGGAGGATACACAAGTTGTCCACCTCACTTTCTTTCTTTGAATCTCTGCTTCCTTATTCATAAAATGAGAATACTGTATTAATAATTTCCTCCTTAAAAGACTGTGTGGTGATCAGATGAGATGTTGTTCCCACCTTTTCCTCCCAGCCTGACTCACAGGAACCCTCATTCAGACACCTTCCCCAAGGACCTTGGTTTGCAGCCATACCTACTGCCTGGGCCACTCCACAGGAATTTAGCATAGACTGTCCTTATATTTCAGGTTGTTGCTATGCTACAGTTTGTTTTAGCTTTTCATCTATTCTGACCCATCTATCTGATTGCAAGCCCCTGAGAGCAGGAATTATGTCTCCATGGAGCCTTGCACACAGTAGGAAGTCAATCATCACTGCCCATGGCTGCTGGGGATAAGGATGGGGATCAGGACAGGGGTGGAAATTCCAGGTTCCAGTTCTGGCTAAGTGTCCTATCCCAGAGGCCGAACAACCTGTTTGAGACTGCCTCTCCTTCTCACCCATACAATGGGAACCATTTTGCCAGAAACTGCTAAAAAATGAGATCAGCAGAAGAAATAAAGGAATAACCTGCTTATTGCTCTGCTCTCCCTCCAGTACATTCCAAACATGTGTGATAAACCATTTCTTCTTCCCCAGAGAAGGAAGGTGCAAGAGGAAATGCAGGTCCAGACCCCACAGAGCTGCCTCATGTTCCCAGGAATCCATCTCCCTGAGCACTGCCTTGGCCCCAATGCTAAATGAGGCCTTTAACAACCCCCTTGGGACTCAAACATTCAGGACGATAAGTATGCAATTCCACAGAGGTATCATTTCAGCAGTCACACAGAGTTCAGCTATCTCCCTTGCACTATTTTTACATCTGCCCAGCACAATTTTTTGCTCACTCCTGGGTCCACAAACCAGCCAGGATTTTCTTGTCTGGGAGCTGTGGCTTCTCTCTCAAACACCCTGGATTTAAATAAAGCAACACTCCCCCCACCTCGCATTTCTTCAAAACCAGCTCTTCCCAGACATTGATGAGAAGCAATTGAGAGTCAGGATAGGAAACTCTAATGTCCATGTCTCCCCATCCCTCATCATCACCTCTTCCCACAGAGCAGAATGAACAGCAACCGATAGCTTTCAAACAACATAAGTTCCAATAGCAAAAACACCCACATGTATACATTAAGAGTCAATTAGGTCATTCTCAGCATTTTCTCCTTTCTCAAATAAGATGGGTTAGAGAAGTCCTGCCAACCAAGTTTCCTGTGTGAATAGATTTTATCTATTGATGAGCTGGGACTAAGAAGCATAGAGGGAAAGCTCCAGAAGGCAAGACACCCGAGTCCTACTCCCATAAATAAATATGGAGGGGCAAACCTGAGCAAGTCTCAGTTGCTTCTTCCTCTTCATCTTCATCATCTAACCTCGTCTGTTGAGTGCAAAAAGCAACATCTTCCTTGCCTGTTAGAAGGGGGGATAGACCAGGTGATCTCTTGATCTGCCTTCCAACTTCGGAGCCTATGGATGGCTTGGGAATAGCAGGAATAAGAGCATGTTATGGAAGCCTGACAGCAATGGTTCTCAGCAGGCTGGGGCAAGGGCTGGATTTTTGGTTGCCATATATGCAGGGTGGCTCATGGGTGAGAATGATGCTCCTGGTACCTAGTGGGTTGAGGGTGCTGGTGAATAGCCTCCAATGCACAAGACAGCCCCCTCAACTAAGAATTGTCTGACCTAAATGTCAATAGTGCTGAGGTTGAGAAGTCTAAATTAATCAAAACAGGACTTTTGGGGAAAGGTGATGAAGTGAGTGAAGGAGTCCCAACATCCCCCTATCCTGAAATGAGGTGAACTTTTCCTATCCTGTACTTCAAACCAGAGAAGGGCATTATGTATATATATAAAAGTAGAGGAGTTTCTGCTACCAGGTAGATGGATCCAGACTAAAGGAAAACACTAGCTATTGAGTCACAATTCTTCTTCCCTAGGAGGTGATACAACCCCACTTCATGTAAGCATGAAAAATCTGTCCCTCATGCGGAGGGTTGAGAGCTGAAGACTAGGCAAGCTGAGGGGACAACCAGGAAGGCCCGCCTCCACTCAGTGTCCATTTTGCCCCAGTTGATGGGCAGCCTTGCAATAAGCTCAGCCATGGGGTCCAAGAGCAAACACAGCCACACCAAACCAAAAGCCTGCAAGTGGGAACAGAGGGGTTCTCTACATGAGGATCCTTCTCAATCCAGTGGAACTTAGTATCTACATTCTCCCTTCATGGGGACCTTCTTTGACACACTAGCTAGTTGCTCCAGGATAGAAGTGACACCCTGGGTGCCAGCCTATGCCCTTAGGTGAAATCTGGTTGCTGGAGAGCTCACAACACATGTAGCAACTTCCACAGCACAGAGGATAAGCTTCATGGAGATGAATTTCTTCACTGTGCCTCCTCAAGAGGCCAGATCCCTCCCAATATCTCCAAGGCCAAAGGATCTCTATCTACAAACATCTTGTAAAGTACCAGTCTTCCCATAGGGGTGGTTCAACATCCACAAATTAATCAATGTGATATACCACATTAATAAAAAAAAAAGATAAGAACCATATGATCCTCTCAATAGATGCAGAAAAAGCACTTGACAAAATACAACATCCTTTCTTGATAAAAACCCTCCACCATGTAAGGATAGAGGGAACAAACCTCAACATCATAAAAGCCATATATGAAAGACCCACAGCGAGTATCATCCTCAATGGGGAAAAGCTGGCAGCTTTTCCCCTAAGGTCAGGAACACAACAGGGATGTCCACTCTCACCACTGTTGTTCAACATAGTCCTGGAAGTCCTAGCCTCAGCAACGAGACAACAAAAAGAAATAAAAGCATCCAAATCAGCAAAGAATAAGTCAAATTTTCTCTCTTCACAGACAACATGATACTCTATGTAGAAAACCTGAAAGACTCCACTCAAAACTTGCTAGAACTCATACAGGAAGTCAGCAAAGTCACAGGATATAAAATCAACACACAGAAGTCTGTTGCATTTCTGTACACTAGCAATTAAGCAGCAGAAAGAGAAATCTAGGAATCAATCCTGTTTACAATTGCATCAAAAACCATAAAATACCTAGGAATAAACCTAATCAAAGAGGTAAAGAATCTATACTCTGAAAACTAAAGAACACTTATGAAAGAAATTGAGAAAGACACAAAGAAATGGAAAAACATTCCATGCTCATGGATTGGAAGAACAAATACTGTTAAAAGGTCTATGCTACTTAGAGCAATCTATACATTCAATGCAATCCCTATCAAAATACCATCAACTGTTTTCACAGAGCTGGAACAAATAACCCTAAAATCCTAAAATGGAACCAGAAAAGACCCTGAATAGCCACAGCAATGTTGAAAAAGAAAACCAAAGCTGGTGGCATCACAATTCCAGACTTTGCTGTATGACAAAGCTGTGATCATCAAGACAGTATGGTACTGGCACAAAAACAGGCATATAAATTAATGGACCAGAATAGAGAACCCAAAAATGGACCCTCAACTCTATGGTCAGCTAGTCTTCAACAAAGCAGGAAAGAAGAGCCAATGGAAAAAGACAGTCTCTTCAACAAATGGTGTTGGGGAAATTGGGCAGCCACATGCAGAAGAATGAAACTGAACCATTTTCTTATACCATACACAAAAATAAATTCAAAATGGATTCAAGATCTAAATGTGAGACAGGAATCCAACACAATCCTAGAGGAGAACCCAGGCAGCAACCTCTTTGACCTCGGCCTTAGCAACTTCTTACTAGATAAGAGGCAAGGGAGCCAAGGGAAACAAAAGCAAAAATGAACTATTGGAACTTCATCAAGATAAAAAGCATTTGCACAGCAAAGGAAGCAGCCCATAAAACCAAAAGACAACCAACAGAATGGAAGAAGATATTTGCAAATGTCTTATCAGATAAAGGGCTAGTATCCAACATCTATAAAGAATTTATCAAACTCAAGGTGCCTGGGTGGCTGAGTCATTAAGTGTCTGCCTTAGGCTCAGGTCATGATCCCAGAGTCCTAGACTGAGCCCCACATCGGGCTCCCTGCTCAGTGGGAAACCTGCTTCTCCCTCTCCCATCCCCCTGCATGTGTCCCTTCTCTCACTGTGTCTCTCTCTGTCAAATAAATAAATAAAATCTTTAAAAAAAAAAAAAAAGAATTTATCAAACTCAACACCCAAAAAATAAAAAATCCAATCAAGAAATGGGCAGAAGACATGAAGAGACATTTCTCCAAAGAAGACATCCAAATGGCCAACAGACACATGAAAAAATACTCCACATCACCTGGCATCGGGGAAATACAAATCAAAACCACAATGAGATACCACCTCACACCGATGAGAATAGCTAAAATTAAAAAGTCAGGAAACAAAAGATCTTGGTGAGGATGCAGAGAAAGGGGAACCCTCCTACACTGTTGGTGGGGATGCAAACTGCTGCACTCTTGAAAACAGAATGAAGGGTCCTCAAAAAGTTAAAAATACAACTACCCTATGACCCAGCAATTATATCCAAAGGATACAAAAATAGTGATTTTAAGGGGCACATGCACCCTAGTGTTTATAGCAGCAACATCCACAATAGCCAAACTATGGAAAGAGCCCAGGTGTCCATCAACAGATGAATGGATAGAGAAGATGTCACACACACACATACACACACACACACACACACACACACACACTGGAATATTATTCAGCCATCAAAAAGAATGAAATCTTGCCATTTGTAATGACGTGGATGGAACTAGAAAATATTATGTTAAGCGAAATGACTCTTAACTATAGGAAACAAACTGAGGATTGCTGAAGGGAAGGTGGGTGGGGGGATGGCATAATGAGGTGATGGACATTAAGGAGGGCACATAATGTGGTGAGCACTGGGTGTTATACTCAACTGATGAATTATTGAACTCTACATCTGAAATTAATGATGTACTCTATGTTGCCTAATTGAACTTAAATAAAAAAAAGTCAGAGAAAGACAAATATCATATGATCTCACTCATATTTAAGAAATAAAACAGAAGAACATAAGGGAAGGGAAGGAAAAATAACATAAGATAAAAACAGAGAGGGACGCAAGCCATAAGAGACTCTTAACTCTAGGAAGCAAACTGAGGACTGAAGGGGAAGTGGGTGAGGGGATGGGGTAATTAGGTGATGGGTATTAAAGACAGCACTGATGGAATGAACACTGGGTGTTAAATGCAGCTGTTGAATCACTAAATTCTACTCCTGAAACTAATAATACATTCTATGTTAACTAAATTGAATTTAAATAAAAAACTAAAAAAAAAAGCACCAGTCTCCAAGCTTAACATATGTGAGGATGAATCTAACTGCAGCCAGGTGAACATGAGAAGACCCAAACGCAGCCATGCTTTTTAGAATCACTACAAGGCTGAAATAGTTCTCTTCTCATTCATGGATGAGTAAGCAAAAAACAAAACAAAAAAACTTTAGAGACCCTTATGTTTATTGCAGCATTAGTCACAATAGCCAAGATATGGAAGCAACCCAACTGTCTATCAATAAACAATTGGATAAGGAAGATACTGTATATACAGACCATGGAATAATATGCAGGCATAAAAAGGACAAGATTGTCCCATTTGTGACAACATGGATGGACCTGAGGGTATTATGCTAAGTGAAATAAATCAGACTGAGAAAGACAAGGACCATAAGATTTCACTCATATGTGAAATCTAAAAACAAACAAATGAGTAAACAAACAAACAAAAAACAAAATCAGTCCTATAAATACAGAGAATGAACTGATGATTGTCAGAGGGAAAGGGGTAGAAGGATACACAAAATGGGAGAAGGGGAGAGGGAGATACAGGCTTTCAGTTATGCAATGAATAATTCATGGGAGTAAAAGGCACATCATAGGGACATATAGTCAGTAATACGGTAATAGCATTGTACAGTGGCAGGTGGTAGCTACACTTGTGGTGAGCATAACATAACATACAGAGAAGTTGAATCACTATGTCGTACACCTGAAACTAATATAATATTGTGTGTCAACTATACTCAGAAAAAAGAATTTTTTAAAAAATAAACTTAGGGATATGAAAGTATTCTGCAGCATGTAAGAAACAGGCAAATATAGTACAAAAGAGACAGAAGAAAGCAATTTGGGAGAAAGATTTACCATTTTAAGAAAAATTAGGCAGCAGCCTCTTTCTTTGTTAAAGTTAATATGAAATCTTGATTTTAAGAAATAAAACATGGGGCACCTGGGTGGCGCAGTGGGTTAAGCATCAAACTCTTGGTTTTGGCTCAGGTCATGATATCATGATCATGAGATCAAGCCCTATGTGGGGTTCTGCACTCAGTGTGGAGTCTACTTGAGATTTTCTCTCCCTCTCCTTCTGCTCCCTCCCATTCTTGTTCTCTCTCTCTCTAAAAGAAATAAATATTTTTTAAAAAAGAAATAAAAGATGAAAGGATTAGACATAAAAATAAGTAAAAAAGAAGCCTGCAGAGATAAAGAACAGATGCAGTAAAAATGCTATAGCAGAATTTAAATTTTTTTGTTAAAGCAGTAATAAGAATGAAGAAAATTAAATCATATGTAGAGGATAAACACAAAAATTTCACCCAGAGGCAGAGGAAAATGACAAAGGGAGGAAAAATATTAAAAGGGAAAATTATTTGGGCGCCTGGGTGGCTCAGTTGGTTAAGCGACTGCCTTCGGCTCAGGTCATGATCCTGGAGTCCCTGGATCGAGTCCCGCATCAGGCTCCCTGCTCGGCAGGGAGTCTGCTTCGTCCTCTGACCCTATCCCCTCTCATGTGTTCTCTCTCTCTCATTCTCTCTCTCTCAAATAAATAAATAAAATCTAAAAAAAAAAAAAAAAGGAAAATTATTTTTTTAAAAAAGGGGAGATTATTTATATGCATGATAAAAGTGCCCCAATACAGGGATGATTAGTGTTCTCTCAGAAGAGATCAAAACAAGTGAATCAGAAGTTATATTATAAAAAGAATGTCAAAGAAGAAAACTTCTAGGAATTGAAAAAGGATTACCTCAACCAAAAGAGTATGGCGGCAAGTGACATTCAAGGCCAGGGCATAACAATGTAATGTGTTTTCTGCCTTTTTCGTCTGGGACTCTCTCTCTTGGAAACCAGCCTCCGTGCCGTGAGAAACACAAGCAGCCACATGGGGAGGCCACGTGTAGGTGTTCTGGCCGACAGTTCCAACTAATGTCCCAGCCATGGGCAGCATCAAATGCCAAACACGTGAGTGTGCCTTCGGATAATTCCAGCCCCCAGGCAGCCAGTCACCTCTAGCTTTCAAATGCCCCCAAGTGCCCCCAAGAGGAGCTGTCCCTGCAAGCCCTGGATGAAATGCAAGTTCATGAGCAAACTGAATGTCGATTGCTGTTTTAAGCCACTCTGCTTGGGGGTTTCATTGCACAATAAATCCTTAAACCAACCAGAAGCTTCCCGACCAAAAGGAGGCAAAACAGATTATTAAGCAGTGGCTATTGCATGGTGACTGGTGTGGCTGCCTCAGAACTGAGATAAGAGTAATGTGAGGGGAGCAGAGGGTTCATCTGGGGATTCAGATTCATGTCCCTCCCCAGCAGTATCATGGAAGCGGCTGCCACCGAGCTGTTCTAGGTCCTGAGAATACTAAATCTTCAGAGGCTTTCCAAAACACCCACCATGGTTATCTAAGAGACTCCCTGGCAATTGCCTACAGTTAATATCTGTTGGACGAGTTCCCTACGCACATACACACAACACTGCAAAGTGATTTATGTGACTCACAAAAACATCTTTCAATATTTATAGTTCAACTTGGAGAGTCCTTTGCCAATGGATCCAGGAACTACTTCAGTGGAATAAACAAGGAGGGTTGTCCTCCAGTATTTTTAAACCAGCTTTGAACTGTAACAAACTACAACTCCCCAAGGTGTTGGGGGAAGAAAAGGGCAATGCCTACCTAGCACCTGGGGGTCTGAATTCTCTTGGCAACTGATGTCCCATTCCCAAAGCTTCCTGAAGTCCTCCTTCACTGTGTCCTGTGGACATGGGACTCCCCACTTCCCTTGGGCCACCATCACCAGTAGAACCTAGGGCAGCTTCCCAGGAGCTGGTAAGAAACCGTTCTGGGCAGCTGACTCATCCCTAGTGTACTCCCTCTGGGAGAGCCAGAACAGCTGTTTAAGACACACAATATAGCCACATGACAGTGGGGGGGAAGGGGGGACACAGGGAGAGAGTAGAAAGTACTGAGCCTTTTAAAAACAAAACAAAGGGCTTAATATGTAGTGGCCAAGTATACTAAATTTATTCCTGCCCACCGAGAGGCCAAGCTAGGCCCTGAAAACAGAGGTGTCCCCGTTACTTCAGAAATGAACTTCAATGGAACACAAAACAGAGATGGAAGAGAAACAAAGGCAGGCACAGCGTGGCTCAGCAAACCAGCCTTTCTGATATCATGTCCAGATTCCATCTCACCTGGCCCTTTGGGCAAACCCCAAAACCAGGCCTGCTTCCTGCCTCTAGCACTCTCCTTGCCCACCTCAGCACCTGACTGGGATGGTCCTCCCTGCCCCTCCCCCACTGACCATGAAGACAAGTGCCAAGGCCTGTTTTCACTTAATGGTTTTATAAAGAATTCTGCAAGGAAATTTGACCCAGGAAGCCTCAAAAATAATCAACACAGGGAAGTAACAATTGTCCAGAAATCTTACCAAGTTCTAACATCTCGGGGTGGAGCCGGACTGCAGGCAGGGGCTGTGTGGGAATGGGCTGACCAAGTCCTCACTGAGGGCTCACAGAAGAACAGGCCCCGAGAAGAGGATCAGCCTATAACTGCCTTTCTTCTCTGCTGGTCACACCTGGGCTTTGTCTTCATTGTCAGATTAGTTCTACCCCCTTCCAAAAAAAAAAAAAAAAGTTATAAAAAGTTATATTTTAGGGAATGTTCTGACAGGAAACCATCGGTCCCCTAATCCCTCCCCCACTTTACTTGCAAAGTTGGCATAATTTGAAACCCCCAGGAACTTAAAGTCTAGACAAGCCATAATTCACCAGGCTTGAGGATTTTCCTGTCCTTTCTTGATTTCATTTTCTTCCCCTTTTTTCTCATCTCTTTTTTTCCCCCTTCCACTGCCTTCAGGCTAGAACATTATCTTTTTCTTCCCAAACATACCAACCAAGTTTTTTGCGCTTCTATTCTATACCTACCTTTTAGTCTCCTATGCCCTGGTATTCTCCACCCAGATTCCTATCAGCCCCTTTTCCCATGTCCTGCATAACAGAATTCACTTCCCACCATAGGGATTCCTAGACCCCCAGCCCCTCAGTGGTGCCATTACACAGAGGCTCCAGTCCTACCCATGTGCTCTCAGGCTTAGTAACAGCTCTGAATTAGCTAACAACTCCCACAGCCTGTAACACTAATAGAAATGTGATAAACTGTTCAAAGATCAGCTTTGGTCCTAACCAAGTCTTTGTATCCAGTGAGTGGATCTGTCTGCCTGCAGTAGGAAAAAAAAAAAAAAAAAAGAATTATAGCTAACATATAATAGTGCTTTCTATATGCCAGAAATTATTCTAAGCATTTTATAAACAACATTTCATTCACTCCTGTTGTAACCTACTCTATGAGGTTATTGTTATCCCCATTTAACAGAGGAAGAAATTGGGGCCCAGAGAGGTTATGCAGATTACAGGTAATAACTTTCTGCAGGAGTAAGTGGCAGAACCAGCATTCAAATTTGGGCAGTATGGCTCCTGAGTTTGGACTCTTTACCATGATGCCATGTTGCCCATAAGATATGAAGAAAAAGCATTTGGGAAAAACCCAAGATCATCTTTTATAGTGGAAAGAACAATATATAGAGTCCAAAATTAGTGGTGGCACAGAATAGCTATGTGATGTGGAGCAAAATACTTAACTCTCTCCACTTCAGTTTCTTTATCTGTAAAATAGGAAGAACTATACTAATTCACAGGATAAGTGTGAAGATTAAATAAGAACATACAAGTACAAGGGAAATGTGTTCTAGGAATTACACTCCCTTGCTTGACAAGAGAGGCCAGAAATAACAGATACCTCAACAATAAAATTGATCTGGCTCACACACACACACACACACAAAAAAAAGGCAAGAGGTAGACAGTCCTAGTCTGGTTTTATAGCTCCACGTTGTTGTTAGGGGTCCAGATACTATATTTCTCTACAATCCTTAGCACCACCTTCAAGATTATCTCATGGTCCAAATGGCTGCTGCAACTCCAGCCATCATGTCTACTTTCCAAGGGAAGTAGGGAGTTAAAGATTAGAAAGAGCCTGCACTAGACTTGCTGATTGTCTCCAGGTTAGTGCACTTTCCCAGAATTCCCACCCAACAACTTCCTACATTTCATTGTTAGAACTTAGTCATATGACCATATCCAGCAGCAAGGGATGCCAGGAAACATGGCCTCATTACTGAGCACATTGCCATCTGAATGAAATCAGGTTTCTTGCCCTAAGTAAAAAGGGGATGGGAATATTGGTTAGGCAACCAGCAGCCCTGGCCATAAAATGATACTAAATTTTATTGAGCATCGACTCCCTGCCAGACCCTTCACATAAATTTTTTCATTTGATCTTCATAATAACCCAGAAAGATTTGGAAGTTTTCATTATATTTATAGATAAGGAGATGGGATCAGAGAAAATAAGCAACACAGGTCCATTGGGGAAGCAAATACAAGCCAGATCTAACTTGAAAATTTGAACTCTATCCACACCATTCAGCCTCCAAAGTTTCCTCCGTGGAAAAATATTTTGCAAAGTCAGGCACCATGTTCATCTTCAAGACTTCTGTTGTATTAATACTTCAAATTATTTCTCAGTTTCTTCCCTGGAGAATGTGAGGGAGTAACTTCAATTACTTTGTAAGAACTGCAGAAACAGAGCTGCATACCATTTCCGTTTGTGAGGGAGAAACATTCATTAAACATACACACATATGCATCCCAGTTACTGATGTCCATACTTTGAAAGCATTTCCTGGCCTCTCTCTCCACAGTCAAAATAAACAGGCAGAAAAGGTCACTTGTGCCGAAAGCAGACCATCAATGTGATTAATACCTAGGCCTCAAGTTCCAAGCCCCCCTTCCTGCAGCCACAGATTGTTTATATTAGAAAAAAAAGATGATCTTTATGTTTTTTATCCTTTTGATCAGTTCTGAAAGGAGGGATGGCAGAGAACACAGAAGCATCACAACAGAGTTCTGCCTTTGCATGCTGGGTCCATTCCAGAAGTCAGAGTGTTGGAAGAGTGAGGAGGTGCAATGCAAGGAAGGAAACAGCAATGTCTGAATAGTTGGAAACAGGCTCTCCAACACTTTGTGCTCAGTCTCAGTAGAAGCTTCCATGCAATTTGCTTCTCTGCCTAAGTAGAAGACAATCCTGATTTGCACCAACTGGGCATAAATTGTTGCCATTACTCACTCTTCCTAAAAAGTGACCCTCAGGACATGTAGATAACTCACCTGAAAGTGAGACCTTGCTTTTCAGCTCCCTCCACACTGCAGGTAGGGAGGCTGATTTGCAGGCATCCAGCACTTCATGACTTCTACAGTCTTTTTAAGTGTCTGGAATACTACTCCCCTGCCCGCACAGCTACACTGCTTTGGGGAGAAATCAGGTCTTCTATTCCACTTCAGAAATACCATATATGACCTATTAGTATTCTTTCCTGAGAGCTAATTTTGAGAACAGAGAATGGGGACAACACAAATGTGGGAAAAAACAGTCTGGTGAATTGAAGATGAATTTCTTCACCTTCTAAGTTTTTCTTTTGGATTAATCTAGCTGTAAGTTTTTCTACTAACAAAGATCCTCTGAAGCAAAAAGAATTTTGATGGTGAAAGAAAGAAGAAAGAAAGAGAGAGAAAGAAAGAAAGAAAGAAAGAAAGAAAGAAAGAAAGAAAGAAAGAAAGAAAGAAAGAAAGAAAGAAAGAAA
>NC_058409.1:39972598-40016394 GCF_002201575.2 Neomonachus schauinslandi | reverse complement strand
AAAGAAAGAAAGAAAGAAAGAAAGAAAGAAAGAAAGAAAGAAAGAAAAGAGAAGAGAAGAAAAGAAAAAAGAAAAAAGAAAGGAAGGCAGGAAGGAAGGGGGAAGGGGGAGGGAGGGAAAGAAAGAGAAAAAAGGGGAGGAGGTATATTTTCAAAGTATGCTTAAAAAGCATGAGGAGGGTTGGGTAGGCTATGAAGGAGCCAGAAGAGGAGAGAAGGGGCATCTGAGAGTTGGAGGAAAAGAACTTCTGGGAGGCAAGAGAGAGAACTAAAAAGAAGCCCGAGGAATTTTCCATCTTCGTACTACACAACATCTCCTGGAACCAGCATCAAAGTGCAACAGAAAGGAGCTCTTCTAAGGCTGAATTTGTACCAGGACTCACATGGACTCCTAGCATTGAGGCTGGAGGGCAAAACTTAACACAAGAAACCAGAGGAGGGGGAATTTCAGGCCAGTAATACAGGAAAAGATGACTGGCTGGAATTTTTTCACCTACACTGGAGCCTGGTCAGTGCAGTTTGTGTGCTCTCTATGCCAGGTGAATGCTGTCCCTGACAGATGATGTGAAGTCAGAGTGGAAAGAGCCTCTGAACCAAGTTGCAAGACCTCTTACTCATTTCAGTGCTGTTTTTAGATCCAAGTAAAGGGTGGTCCTGCCTTGGACACGCAACTGCAGCTCTGACCAGTTTCTATAAAACAAGGAGTTCACATGGCCAAGGGGAGTTCACATTTCCATTCTGGACCACTCTCTGGGTACTGAGGATCTTGCTTGCCCAAACATCCCCAAGCCTGCTTGCTGGCATGGCACTGGGCCTCTTCTGAGGTCTGTCCTACTGATAATAGACTGCACAGCTAGTATGTGCCACCTAAGCCCAAGAGGCAGCTTTTTGAAGGAGGGAGTAGACAGAACTTGGACATGGGCACAATAAGCCCCTCCTAGTCCTGTTGGATTTGATGTTGAGGAGGGAAAAGCCTGGGTGATGCCCAGGAACTAGTTCTCCCATGCTATACCACAGCAGTACAAACTCTGAAGATTTTAGAAAGTCAAACTTTAAACCTGGCCTTCCAGCTTATTATTGAGCTATGTTTGTCAAGATAGATAGGACATATTTTATTAAACACCCTGTAGCTTGACTTAAAATGTTGACTATTTAGACATAGTATATATAAGCTCCCATTTGTACTCTTGCCCTAGGCTCTGCAAGTTTGAGGGTGAGCCCACTGGGTTTCACTAAAATCTTTTCACTCAAACACTAGACCCAAGGACAGGACATGGTGGAAGGAAGGGGAGAGGGTCTAGGTTTTGTCACCAACTATCTGTGTGTCTCAGGACCAGTAATACCCACTCTCCAAGATTCAGGGTCTTCTCAACGCTATTAGGCAAGAAGTTCCACTAAATTTCAACATTCAGCAACCAAGGAAATCTAGGGCTTGATCCACCAACAGGGAAATGAGGCAGACAAGGGTTTTTCTAATGTTAAGCTACCATGAGAATTAATGCAGAAAGAGCTCCAATATCCTGCCTTTGCATTGTCCATTTTTCCATTGAGAGAACTATTTTTAACAGACCCCTGAATAATAAGAAGAAAACTCTCCACAGATCTAGAGCTGTGGAAATTCTGGCACTCCAGGACCCACATGATCTCATTTTTGTGTGATTAGTACAAGGTTTTTCAGATAGGTATTTGTTTGCATTGTAGGAACAGTTCCAAAATCAATAAGAAATGTTATAGCTTATCGCTCCCAGAAGGGAAAAACAATAAAGAATTTTGTAAACCATGTCTGGGAGGCTGAGAAGTTCACGCATTCATGTCTAATGCAGAATAGTCAGAGCCCTGGAGACAGCATTTGAGGAGCCACTTCTCCCAACCAGAGGAAGCGGCCCAGAGAAACCACAATACAAGAAGATGGGACTACCAGATGATTGCACTTTCCTTACCACCTGTGTTCAACCCAGATGGGAGATGGCAGCAGGAAGCACAGACCCCCCTGAAATGCACAGGAGTCTATGCTTTCTGTGACAGAACAAACTGGATTCTGTTTGTGACATTATAACTCATTTGCTAACCTGGATGAAGAAGTGCATAGAGCAATATATGGCAGGGAAGTGGCAGTTCAAAGCACAGAGATAAATCATACCAAACAAAAATGAAAGCAAGCTAGTCAGCGGCAACAACATGTAGGAGGATACAGCAGTTCACAGAACCCAAAGGAAGACAGATCATTCATTGTGATGTGGCTTTCTAAACTGTGACAGTGGTGTCGGGAACAGAAGCATGGGATGCAGGTGTGAGAGAAATCAGGACAGAAGAGTGTTGACATTGTATTTGGGGAAAGAAAAAGGAGGGGCCCAGAATAATACAAAACATAACCTTGGGTGAAAGGAAAAATGATGCCACCAAAAGAAATGAAGAAGGATCTGGGACTGGTCAGACCCAAGTTTAAGGTGGTAGCAGGATATCTAGGTACGGCTATGCCATAGGTGTCTGGAGATTTGAGGAAAAACCAAGGAAAAAATACATAGTTGGAGCTGTGTATTGGAAATCATTCAAAATTGGGATCAGAGATGAAACCCCCAAAGCTACTGTATGCTGAAAGGAAAAAGTGAATACTGCTTGGAGGTTCATGGTTAGGTTCACTGTGAGGGAATGGAAGAAGATAATGGGGCCAGAGGGGAAAGAAAGGAGAGAGGGGGGATGGAGGGAAGAAAAAATAAGAAAGAGAAAGAAAAGAAAATGGTATCTGGAGAGCTAGAAAGAGAAGCAGAACAGAAGAGTTAAGAAAAAGAGATTCAAAAAGCAGAGTGCAGCCAAGTTTAAGTTAAGAAACCTGAGAAAACATATGAGGAAATTGGAAGTGACCTTTGGAGAGAATAATTTAGAGGGAATGTCAGAGCTAATGCCAGGTGGACAGGTTAAGGATAAGGGCAGAGGAATTAGAAACTGCAAGTGTACACTACTCTTTTGAGAGGTTAGGCACCAAAGGGATGATAGCCAAGACATCAATAGCAGAGGACACAAGAGCATGACTTTAAGAAGGGAAAACTAGTCAAGTACCCAGCACAACAGAGATGGCAGTTTCCTGAGGCCCACTCTTGTTCCAAGAATGCCAGAAATGAACAGGTTACCCCACAGCCATTGGGCAAGTGCCAAATAACCTCCATGTTACTCCAATCCTGCTTCACTGCTATCAGAGCTGATTAGAATTGAGGGTTTGGAATGTGCCTGGATTTTCTCAGAGAAAGGAGCAAAAGAAACACAAGACATTGTGATAAGCAACACATGCACAAAAGTTGGCCAGAGCACTTCCAAAGGTAAAGGTTGATCTTTATGGGAAATGACTCAAATGTCCCCATGGATCTACTGAAATAGGGCTTTTACAGACTTAAGTACAATAGGCTATCAACATGATAGGGACACAGGAAACCTAATTATGGCCACAGAGTTGCCATTCCTTTTGGGTGACCTAAGACAATCTCCTCAAACTCTGAGCTTCCATTTTCTTATCTAAGAAAAATAATATCTCCCTGACCTATTACTACACAGGTGCTGGGAAATGAAGATACTTCATAAACTACAGAGATCTCTACAAATATATATTTTGTAATTCTTTTGTTGTACCACTGAAACAGATAAAATTGTATTCTTAATGGTCTCAGGCACTTGAAATATCAATTTTAAACCTTGCATATCATGATAACCTTGCATCAAAGTTGCATTGAAATCTGCTGTCTGAAATATTCAGGAGGAAATATCATGCACATGGAAGTAAGTTGGGGGCCTGCTTTTCCCTCTACTCTTAAGACTGATGATGCAAACAGTTTTCAGTGAAACATGCTTATAAGTACTTCCCTCAAAGTCTTACTTTGAGTGGTATCAGCAAAGGAAAAAGGGAAAGTAAAACAAATCAGAATTCTTCCCACCGATCAGGGGACTTTAAAATTTTTTAAGTTTTGCTTCAAACTGACAAAAGGATTTTTCATTTTATATTTTATGTGGGTAGAGAACAGACTAGCAAGGGACTAATTCAATCGAGCTGTTACATTTTATGAGTTCATTTGAATTTCCTGACTGAATTATAGCTTCTTAATTCAGTATTTTCCATTTAAATTTTGGTGTTATAAAACACAGTTCCATAGAAAAAAATCTGGTCTCTTTATCTGGGAGCTCTCTAAATCTGGGAGCATTTAGTAGCCAAAAATAGAAAAAACATTTTTTTTTTTTAAGTTCAACTTTGATCAACAGCTTCTGTTCCTCAGAAATCAGAAAGGTGGAGAGGTAGGGGTTTAGGTATAATTAAATACCTAGATGTGAAGGCTGAAATAACTGATTCAAAAATTTAAACTGGAGCATAGTTAAGATTGAAAAGAAATAATTTTCTTCAGATATAAGAAGGGCCTTATTTAAAATGGAATACCAGTGTTATTTTGTTTCTATTAGGAAATAAATATATATCCCAGTGCTTTGCCAGTGTCAAGAACATATCAAGGTTTTCAGTTGAATACCTGTCAAATGAGAAGTTTTCAAATGGACCTAAATTACACCATAAGGAGCCGAAGCTATATATGAAGAAATGAAGAATAATTCCAAGTGAAATAACATAGCTATCACACAGTGGAATGACTTACTCAGACATATTATTGGTATTCAAGCACCTCACTGGGAAGTTAAATAGAAGGCTGGATTCTTAACTCTTTGACATGATTTGCTTGCAGTTCTGCCTAAAGACAAAACATTTCAAGACAACCTACCAAGTCCATCCCTTATGGGGATTTCATAAAATATCCAAATTTGAAAGTGAAGTAGAGTAGGCAAAGTGAAGAAATTAGGTCGGAAGGATATTTTTCTTCCTATAAATAATGCTGTGGTTTATAAACCTATCTCTGTTTCTGAGTTGGAATGCTTTGGATAAATAGTAAGTATGGTGTCTTCAAAATTCAAAAGTTAAGATCATCACCATGCTTAGTATCAGGCCCCATTTGCTTCACTGGACAGAGAAAGGACTATAAATCATCTGTAGTTGACCTTCTTTATGATATCCCTCAGCTAGCTCTCAGACACATTTATTGAAAATCTACTATTCTCCTCAAAATAACCCTGCAGAATTCAGAAATACAGGTAATTTAGCTCAGAACACCTAGGTATTAATTGGCAGGATCTGGGGGCACCTGGGTGGCTCAGTTGGTTAAGCGTCTACCTTTGGCTCAGGTCATGATACCAGGGTCCTGGGATCGAGTCCTGCATCTGGCTCCCTGCTCCACGGGGAGCCTGCTTCTCCCTCTCCCTCTGCCTGCCACTCCCCCTGCTTGTACTCTCTTTCTCTGTCAAATAAGTAAATAAAAATCTTTAAAATTAAAAAAAAAATTGGCAGGATCTGGATTTATATCCAAATATGCCTAATTCAAGTTTAATCTTCAGCACCTCTTTGATCATGTGGCTATTTCCATCTGACAAAAAAATCAGAAGATAGTTTACATTCACCACTTCCTGTTCTTTCCATATAAAAGAAGAAATCTATATTCTAGTGGTTCCCCGGAGTCCATGGCCCATGGAGTCAACTCTTCCGTGAGCTGGAACGTGATCTCAATGACCAATATTGCAAAGGCCTGTACATTATGGGCATGGAGAATCATGGAGGCCTCCTTCCTCCAGCAAAGTGTGGCTCCCAGCTATAATACAGGCCAAAGAAAAGAGGCCATCACCTCCTAACCTGGTCATTTTCCTCCCCAGAAAGTTTGCCAACTTCCAGGCCCCATGGAGAACTAATGTTTCCATTGAGCCCATTAATAGAATGGCCTTGCAACTGTGTTTGCTCGTCTGCTTGTATTTACTACCTAATATTCCAACTTTGTCCGTATGCCCAGGGGTCTTGGCAACAGGAGGTTTCCAAAAGTCTAATAAATACTTATATGCAATATTTACTGCAGTCTATTCCTATTACACCAGATCCCATTAAAATCAAAAGAAAAAAAAAATGCTGATTCTTTTCCCAGAACACTGGACCATATGCTATAAAGTATCTCCTTGTTAGGCAAAATAGGCAAAAGGATTTGGGGGTTTTTTTAAAGACCGTTTCCCTCAACTCAAATAAAGTCTTTCTGATGTAAAAAGTCTTTGAAGGTTTCATTACTACTTGTTAGTTATGAGTGCCTCTCCTGTTACGTATGGTTTGAGCCAAGGCTAATGATGCTGAAATGCCAAAGGAAAACCCTTTTTAGTGGCATACATCATCTTTCCAATTAGAGTTGGAAAACTAACATTTGAACATTTGCCTTTGAGATTTTCCTGCCTGATTGCACAAAAGGAAACTCCACATCTGTCCCTAGATCAGTTCCTGTCTCCAAAGTAATTTCTAGTCAATTCAAAAAATGGGCGGGGGGAATCGGAGGGAGAGATGAACCATGAGAGACTATGGACTCTGAGAAACAAACAGGGTTTTAGAGGGGAGGGGGGAGGGGGGATGGGTGAGCCCGGTGATGGGTATTAAGGAGGGCACGTACTGCATGGAGCACTGGGTGTTATACGAAAACAATGGATCGTGGATCACCACGTCAAAAACCAATGATGTATTGTATGGTGACTAACATAACATAATAAAATTAAAAAAAAAAAAAAGATACTTGCCACACTCCTCCTTTTCTCCATTTCCATAAGAGAAATGATGAATAAAATGTGAAGAACAAATTATTGTCTAATAATGTCTTCTGTGGTGTTTTCTGACATACACAGCATTTCCGTAAATACCATTTAATTTTGTATTAGCTTTGCAAAAACTCCATGAGGTAAATATGATTGTAGTGATTTTCCAGATAAGGAAACTATGGCTCAAAGAATTCTAGCCCAAAATCACACATGACTATAAAGAGTCCACTCCAGATATTAATAGAACCTGCCAGTTGTCCCCTAATATATTCTCTCTCTTCACTTAGTAATAGAACCCCCAATTCTTGGCTGGGCACATGGCCATCCAGGGAAAAAAACCAACATATCCCAGATTTCCTTCTAACTAGGTGGGACCATACCATTAAGTTTTGTCCATTGGTATTTGAGGAAAAAAGGCATATGCAGCTTCCAGGAAGGGCATGAGTGGTACCATGTACTCTTTCACACCTTTCTTCTTCCTACTTGCTAGAATGTGGACATGATGGCAGGAATGGGAGCAGCCACCTTGGACCATCAGGTAACCTTGGCCATGGAGGTCCTACATGGCAGACCCACAAGCTAGAAGGAGCCAGGGTATCTGCCAACTTTGTGGGACAAAGCAGCCAATGCTAGACAGCCTACATCCTGACATTAATATAAGAAAGAAACAAAGCAAGATGAAAGAGCAAACTCCTACCTTATTTAAACTATTGTCATTTTGATTTTATAACTACTCACAATTGAACCTAACTTTAACTGAGAACTAAGTCTAACTGATAAGCAGCTTGACCTCTCTACAATATGATGGAGATAAATAACAAAAAAGAAATGATTTGATGAGACTGGATGGCTTCTTTGCAAATAACCAGTTGAGATGGTGACTCGAATGGGGCTTAACATAGCTGCTTGACCAATTAATTTGCATTGAAACTCATTTTGCTATCTTAGTCCTCTTGGGTAGAGAAGTGACTATAATCACATCCTCCTTCTAAACCAAACTATCCAACCTCTGAAATATTAACCTTCCCTAAGCAGCATCTAGTAGAAAGGCAAATCATGGAGGTGAAAGTTACAACAACTGATGTGACATTTTGAAAGGTATGCTGCTGAATGTCTAGTTCTGATATCAAATCATTCATTAAATCCCCTGAGACACAAGACACTAATAACATGTTCTGTCCACCTTTAAGGCAGCCCTGTGAGGGGCTCCCGTTGTCTTTTCATCCTAGGTCTGGGCTGGGGGTCTTCCAGGCAAATCCTAGAAGGCTCTGATGGAAACCAGGTGGGCAAGAACACATCACAGGCCCAAGCTGGAGAATGCACCTCAAAAAGCCCATGCAAGGCATAGGCTCATCTGGGACAAGGCCATGGCAGTCTGCACCAGGGAACTGGGAGATTTGGGCAAGGAACTGAGAAGTCCAGATGGGAAGCCTGGGAGGGAGCAGGCACTCTAAATCATGGGGTGTAGCATTGTACAATGAGCCCCAGACTCTGCCTATAAAACCAGAGCTTCTGAAAGTGCATGCTTGGCCAGAGCCATAAGCCCCTATTACTAAGCAGGATGTCTCATGGTTCAGATGGGGAGCGGAGGGCTTGAAGAGCATGAGGGACTTGCCTGCAGTCTTGCATGTTGTCAGAGGCGGGGCTGGGCCCAACACTGGTGCTCACCACTCCTACCTCCCACCTCTCTGCCCCACTCTCCAGCCTCAGCCTGCTAAATCTTCTAAGGACGTGGCCTAAGCTTAGTCCCCAACTGCTACACCCCACACCACTCAAATGAGGAAAAGGGGAATTGGGTGGTCATTCCCCAAATGCAGCACTTGATCCCCCATGCCTGGCAGGTCTCCCCTGTCCAGGAGTTCACTCACCGTCTCTCCCAGAAAGCCACTCCGATTCCTCAGGGTGTGCTAAAAGCCCCTTCTCTGGGTCCCCAAAATACTCTGTACCTGCCACAATCTTAAATTGTATCCTGTTAGGATAATCTTGTTTGCTCAGATGTCTTCCCCTACTGAAATTTAAACTCTGTGAGGGCAAAGGCTCTTACTTATTTATCTCTGCCCCTAATGATCTGCACTGTTTTATCATTTTATTTATAACATTCAATTTAATTCTCACATCACCTTTACTGTACCCATTCTACAGATGAGGAGACGGGGGCACAGAGAAGCTCTGGAACTTGACTCAATTCCACAGGAAAACTATGTAAGGGGCAGAGCTGGGACTTAAACTCCCATGAGCCCTGAATCACTCTGTTGTACTGTTTCATCCACATCAGATTAGGAGTTTCATCCTCATTTTTCAACGGATAGGCAAGAGACTTGTTTTGCCCCGTCACCTCCAGACCTGGAATGCAAGGCTTCTGTAGCAGACCATGGCTATGCCCTGCCAGTGCCCAGGGCATGTGATACTGTGCTCAAGGGATGTCCAAATGCTAGCATCAGGGTCTCCTGCCTCCAGGACTTCTTTTCCAGAAGTCTCTACCCATGTGTGGCACACCAGAATGCCAGGGAATTTAATTTCTCTGAGGAGCCTTCAACCAACATCTCTGGGGAGTTGCTATTTAAATGCCCCAGCTCCCTGGGGTCATTCTGAAGCATGTGTTTGTACCATTTCCCAGAGTTCCCCACAGGATTAAGCCCCAGGTGCCCACTCTGGCAGCCTGCATGGTACCACACGCTGTATTACTGCCTTCCCTTCTTGGTATTGTAGTCTAATTCCCTAGTGGAGTCCTCTGTACTTCCCAAGTACACTCTTTATACTTTTGTTTCAAAGTCTACTTCTGGGGGAGACCAGCTGCTGTGTTGTACAGCCATGAAAGGCTCTTTCTTCTTATCCAGATCAGTGGACAACTCCAGTTATCTCCAAAACACTATCAGTTCAACTTACTTCAATTTGATAATGATTTATGGAGCATCTACCATGTGCCAGGAATTATGTTCGGTTCTGGGAATGCAAGAATGGACAAGTGCAGAGGAGATGGACAGCAAAGTACTGAACTATTAGGGTGTTACTGGAGTATATATAAGAGGTTCCTAACAGAGATTAAAGGGAAGGGTGCCAAATAAGGCCTCCTGGAAGAACTTCTATCCAAGCTGATGTGTTGAGCTAACCAGGTTAACCCTGTGGCAAGGAGGGGGCAGGCAGAGGCAAAGGCGTGCAGGGGTAATCTCTATCACAGTGATCAACCTCCACAACAACTTCCATTTATCACAGCTGCACTGGACCAGTAAGCTCCAAAACCACCCCACATGACTCACTTAACAGGAGTCCACTAATCACGGTTTTCCTTCGGAGCCGGGTTCAATATCTACAGGTAAAAGGTTAACAAAACCATGTTTCTTTCCCCATGAGAATTTGACCTTCAGTTAACTTTTTCCCTCTGTCCTTTGGTGAAGCTGATAAAAATGGTGTCATCTCTGCTGCCAGAACACAATGCTGATGACAAAAATTACTCCTGCTTCTGGACTGGGTAGAGCTCTAAATGGGCCATAAACAAGTGAGGGGAGTTGTTATAAGGGGTATTGGCTGCTGTGGGGCATGAGGCTTCTCAGTCAGGGCTGTTTCTATACCCACTGGACAGGTGCTTCCTTCCTTCCATGTGTGTGTGGGTGGGGGGAAGTGGGGCAAAGAGAGTCACTCATGGGCCAGCTACTGGGCGGTGGCAAAGACAAGAACACCTCCCACAGAAAGGAGCACCTGACATGGGCCCACTCGTACTCAGTGCTTCCTGGTCCACAGCATCCTGAGTAGACTGAGGGCAAGGGTGGCCAGGGTCATCACGTGAGTCTAAATGTTTTTTAAGATTTTATTTAGTTATTTGTCAGAGCACGAGCACAAGCAGGGGGAGTGGAAGGCAGAGGGAGAAGCAGGCTCCCCGCTGAGCAGGGAGCCTGATGTGGGACTCGGTCCCAGGACCCCGGGATCATGACCTGAGCCAAAGGCAGACGCTTCATGGACTGAGCCACCCAGGCATCCCAAGTCTAAATGTTTAACTGAGTCTGAGGAGAAGGTGCTCTGGCAGGCACTGCAGTGTCTATGCAGAAACTCTTCATTTAACTCTCAAAACGCTTCTTAGAAAAGCCAGTGTTGAGGAAGGACAATAAAATAACCATACAATTTTTCCTATATTTGTCCCTTCATCACAGTTCCCTGTACTAAAACTCCCACTCATCATCATTAATTATGAATCAGTTTTACCTTGTACTAAGGCCCTTCCTCTCTCCGAATCTCCCTCCCTCTGTCGGCTGCCCACCCACACACCAAATATCATTAAGTCACAGTACTTTTCAAACACCATTTTTCCTTCTGGTCCATTTTAACTTTAACCAAAGCTGACTTTCTTTCTAGCCAGTTTTCCTGTGGTCATTTTCTCACAACTACTAATTCTCCCTCTGCTTTCTCAGCAAAACGTAGGCTCTTTCCCATCCCAAGTTCCTATCTATTTGGATCTCCTCTTACTCATTTTCATTCTGATTTATCTGAATACTTCCCTACGTCCAGGCAGAATGCTTTCCTGGACTGCCAAGAACATGTTGCACTCTGAGAATCTTTCTGAAACAAAATTCACCTCTTTACTGAAGGCTTTCCATCACTGCACAATTCTTTCTGGTCACATCTACCTGACCCCCCAAAAAGCATAAATATAAGGGCCCTCCCCTCCAGTGCCCGTGGCTGGAGAAACCTCCCACAGGCTTGCAGCCTGGGTCTGCAAAGCCCCCTCCACTGCCTGGGCCACGGGCACCCCGGCCTCCAGCAGAGGGGAAGGGGACTGAGGAGGGGAAGAAGCTGTAAACAGCCCCAGTGTCCGGACCTTGCCCTCAAAGAGCCCCACTTCCCAGGCCCTGCCAGGGGCTGCCTGGGTCCCCAACCCAGCCAAAGGCCGCCCCTCCTGTCCCCTCCCCAGAAGGCTCCAGCATCTCGCAGAGTGGTCCCAGCAGCAGAGAAGGGGGAAGTCAGGACTTACATGTCATTACTATCTACACCATCTTGGATCCACTTGTCAACATCCCCACAAAGCATTATGGGGGCGGAGCAAGATGGCGGAGGAGTAGGAGACCTGGATTTCCTCTGGTCTCAGGAATTCAGCTGGATAGGGATCAAACCATTCTGAACACCTACGAACTCAACAGGAGATCGAAGAAAAGAAGAGCAACAACTCTCTCATCAGAAAAGCGACCACTTTCTGGAAGGTAGGACGTGCGGAGAAGTGAATCCGAGGCGATATTCGGGAGGATAGACGGCGGGGGAGGGGCCTCCGGCGGCCGCTTCTGGCAAGTGATAGAGCCGCGGAGCACAAAATCGGAACTTTTAAAAGTCTGCTCCACTGAGGGACGTCACTCTGGTGGCTAAGCGGGGGGTGGAACCCTCCGGGACAGTGTGGTCTCAGGACCCTCGGGGTCACAGAAAGACCGGGGGTGCCTGAGTGCGGCAGAGCTCCCAGGTATCGGAGCAGGGAAGCCGGCTGCAGAGGCGGAGCCCAGGCGCGGGCTCTCAGCTCGGGGTTGCCATAAACCGTGATCCGCGGCACAGTCGGGCCCCTGCTCCTCCAGCAGGGACCCAACAAGCGGCAGATCCGGGGAGACTCTCCTTCCTCCCCACGGGGTTGTGTGCCAGAGATAGAAACACTCGGTCACAGGCCAGGTGAGCACGGAGTGTGGCCGGAGACCGGGAAAATGGGAGTGATTGACTGCTTTTCTCTGGGGGCCCACTGAGAAGCGGGGCCCCGAGTTCTCGGCTCCTCCGGGGTGGAGATTGGGACGCCGCCCTTTCCACTCTCCTCCTCCAAAGCTGTACGGAAAGCTTGCAGGGAACAAAAGCTCCTGAAAGCAAACCTGAGCAGATGACTTAGCCCTGACCGGCAAGAGCCAGGCAATTCCGCCTCCGGCAAAGACATTTGGAAACCACGGCAACAGGCCCCTCCCCAGAAGATCAGCGAGAACAGCCAGCAAAGACCAAGTTTACCGATCAGTAAGAATGGCAGAACTCCTGCAATAGGGGAATATTGCACATAGAATTCATGGCTTTTTTACCATGATTCTTTAGGCTTTCAAAGTTAATTTTTTTAATTTCCTTAATTTTTTCATTTTTCTCTTTTTTTTGAATTTTTCTTTTTCCCTCTTTCAACCAACATCTTATCAATTCTTTTTTTTGTCTTTTTTAGTTTTCATTTTTAGAGTCATATTCTACCTCTTCATTGTAGTTAACCTTATTTTTTGTATATATATAAGTTGATCTCTCTTTAAAATTTTGGGATACAGTTTCTTCTAACAGACCAAAAAATACCCTAAATCTCTAGTGTATGGCTTTGTTCTAGTCTCCTACTTGATCACATTCTCTCCCTTTTTTGTTGTTATTGTTGTTGTTTTAAAATTTTTCTTATTTCTTTTTTCAACCAACTTTTATCTTATCAATTCCTTTTACAAAATCTTTTATAATTTTCATCTTTACTGTCATATTTTATCCCTTCATCATATTTACCCTTATTTTTGTACATATATAAGTTGTTCTTTCTTTAAAATTTCGGGAGGCAGTTTCTTCTAACAGACCAAAATACACCCAAAATCTAGTGTGTGGCTCTGATCTATTCACCAGCCTGATAATTTTTTTTTCTTTCCCTTTCTTTTCCCTCTGGTTTTGGGTCTTGTCTGATTTGTTTAGTGTATATTTTTCTGGGGTTGTTGTTACCCTGTTACATTTTTGTTCTCTCATTCATCTATTCTCCTCTGGACAAAATAACAAGACAGAAAAACTCACCTCAAAAAAAAGAACAAGTGGCAGTACCAACTGCCAGGGACCAAATCAATATGGACATTAGTAAGATGTCGGAACTAGAGTTCAGAATAATGATTATAAAGATACTAGCTGGGCTTGAAAAAAAGCATGGAAGACACTAGAGAATCCCTTTCTGGAGAAATAAAAGAACTAAAATCTAACCAAGTCGAAATCAAAAAGGCTATTAATGAGGTGCAATCAAAAATGGAGGCTCTAACTGCTAGGATAGTTGAGGCAGAACAGAGAATGAGTGATATAGAAGACCAAATAATGGAAAATAAAGAAGCTGAGAAATAGAGAGATAAACAACTACTGGATCATGAGGGCAAAATTTGAGAGATAAGTGATACCATAAGACAAAACAACATTACAATAATTGGGATCCCAGAAGAAGAAAAAGAAAGGGGCGGAAGGTATATTGGAGCAAATTATAGCAGAGAACTTCCCTAATTCGGGGAAAGAAACAGGCATCAAAATCCAGGAGGCACAGAGAACCCCCCTCAAATCAATAAAAATAGGTCAACACCCCGACATCTAATAGTAAAACTTACGAGTCTCAGAGACAAAGAGAAAATCCTGAAAGCAGCTTGGGAGAAGAGATCTATAACCTACAATGGTAGAAACATTAGATTGGCAACAGACCTATCCACAGAGACCTGGCAGGCCAGAAAGGACTGGCATGATATATTCAGAGCATTAAATGAGAAAAATATGCAGCCAAGAATACTATATCCAGCTAGGCTGTCATTGAAAATAGAAGGAGAGATAAAAAGCTTTCAGGACAAACAAAAACTAAAGGAATTTGCAAACACAAAACCAGACCTACAAGACATATTGAAAGGGGTCCTCTAAGCAAAGAGAGAGCCTAAAAGCAACATAGACCAGAAAGGAACACAGACAATATACACTAACAGTCACCTTACAGGCAATACAATGACACTAAATTCATATCTTTCAATAGTTACCCTGAATGTAAATGGGCTAAATGCCCCAATCAAATGACACAGGCTATCAAATTGGATTAAAAAACAAGACCCATCGATATGCTGTCTGCAAGAGACTCATTTTAGACCCAAAGACACTTCTAGATTGAAAGTGAGGGGGTGGAAAACCATTTACCATGCTAATGGACACCAAAAGAAAGCTGGGGTGGCAATCCTTATATCAGACAAATTAGATTTTAAACCAAAGACTATAATAAAAGATGAGGAAGGACACTATATCATACTTAAAGGGTCTACCCAACAAGAAGATCTAACAATTGTAAATATCTATGCTCCTAACATGGGAGCAGCCAATTATATAAGCCAATTAATAACAAAAGCAAAGAAACACATCAACAACAATACAATAACAGTGGGGGACTTTAACACCCCCCTCACTAAAATGGACAGATCATCTGAGCAAAAGATCAACAAGGAAATAAAGACTTTAAATGACACACTGGACCAAATGGACTTCACAGATCTATTCAGAACATTCCATCCCATAGCAAGAGAATACACATTCTTCTCTAGTGCCCATGGAACATTCTCCAGAATAGATCACATCCTAGGTCACAAATCAGGTCTCAACTGGTACCAAAAGACTGGGATCATTCCCTGCATATTTTCAGACCACAATGCTTCGAAACTAGAACTCAATCACAAGAGGAAAGTCAGAAAGAACTCAAATACATGGAGGCTAAAGAGCATCCTACTAAAGAATGAATGGGTCAAACAGGAAATTAAAGAAGAATTTAAAAATTCATGGAAACCAATGAAAATGAAAACACAACTGTTCAAAATCTTTGGGATGCAGCAAAGGCAGTCCTAAGAGGAAAGTACATAGCAATACAAGCCTTTCCCAAGAAACAAGAAAGGTCTCAAATATACACCCTAATCCTACTCCTAAAGGAGCTAGAGAAAAAATAGCAAATAAAGCCTAAACCCAGCAGGAGAAGAGACAAAATAAAGATCAGAGCAGAAATCAATGAAATAGAAACCAAAAGAACAGTAGAATAGATCAACGAAACTAGGAGCTGGTTCTTTGAAAGAATTAACAAGATTAATAAACCCCTGGCCAGACTTATCAAAAAGAAAAGAGAAATGACCCAAATCAACAAAATCATGAAGAAAGAGGAGAGATCACAACCAACACCAAAGAAATACAAACAATTATCAGAACATATTATGAGCAACTATATGCCAGCAAATTAGATAATCTGGCATTCTCAGAGATGTATAAATTACCAAAACTGAGCCAGGAAGAAATAGAAAACCTGAACAGACCTATAACCACTAAGGAAATTGAAGCAGTCATCAAAAATCTCCCAACAAACAAGAGCCCAGGGCCAGATGGCTTCCCAGGGGAATTCTACCAAACATTTCAAGAATCATTACCTCTTCTTCTGAAACTGTTCCAAAAAATAGAAATGGAAGGAAAACTTCCAAACTCGTCTTATGAGGCCACCATTACCTTGATCCCAAAACCAGAAAAAGACCCCATCAAAAAGGAGAATTACACACCAATATCCCTGATGAACATGGATGCAAAAATTCTCACCAAAATACTAGTCAATAGGACCCAATAATACATTAAAAGGATTATTCACCAGGACCAAGTGGGATTTATTCCTGGGCTGCAAGTTTGGTTCAACATCCGCAAATCAATCAATGTGATACAATACATTAATAAAAGAAAGAACAAGAACCATATGATCCTCTCAATAGATGCAGAAAAAGCATTTGACAAAAGTACAGCATCCTTTCTTGATTAAAACTCTTCACAGAGTAGGCATAGAGGGTACATACCTCAATATCATAAAAGCCATCTATGAAAAACCCACAGCAAATATCATTCTCAATGGGGAAAAACTGAGAGCTTTCCCCCTAAGGTCAGGAACACGGCAGGGATGTCCACTATCACCACTGCTATTCAACGTAGTACTAGAAGTCCTAGCCTCAGCAATCAGACAACAAAAAGATATAAAAAGCATCTGAATCAGCAAAGAAGAAGTCAAACTCTCACTCTTTGCAGATGATATGATACTTTATGTGGAAAACCCAAAGACTCCACCCCAAAACTGCTAGAACTCATACAGGAATTCAGTAAAGTGGCAGGATATAAAATCAATGCACAGAAATCAGTGGCATTCCTATACATCAACAATAAGACAGAAGAAAGAGAAATTAAGGAGTCAATCCCATTTACAATTGCTCCCAAAACCATAAGATACCTAGGAATAAATCTAACCAAAGAGGCAAAGGATCTGTACTCAGAAAACTATAAAATACTCATGAAAGAAATTGAGGAAGACACAAAGAAATGGAAAAATGTTCCATGCTCATGGATTGGAAGAACAAATATTGTGAAAATATGTATGCTACCTAGAGCAATCTACACATTCAATGCAATCCCTATCAAAATACCATCCACTTTTTTCAAAGAAATGGAACAAATAATCCTAAAATTTGCATGGAACTAGAAAAGACCCCAAATAGCCAGTGGAACATTGAAAAAGAAAAGCAAAGCTGGTGGCATCACAATTCCGGACTTCAAGCTCTAGTACAAAGCTCTCATCATCAAGACAGTATGGTACTGGCACAAAAACAGACACATCGATCAATGGAACAAAATAGAGAGCCCAGAAATGGACCCTCAACTCTATGGTCAACTCATCTTTGACAAAGCAGGAAAGAATGTCCAAAGATTTTTTTCTCTTCAACAGTCTCTTCAACAGATGGTGCTGGGAAAATTGGACAGCCACGTGCAGGAGAATGAAACTGGACCATTTCCTAACACCACACACAAAAATAGACTCAAAATGGGTAAGAGTCCTAAATGTGAGACAGGAATCCATCAAAATCCTTCAGAAGAACACAGGCAGCAACCTCTTCCACCTCAGCCACAGCAACTTCTTCCTAGAAACATCGCCAAAGGCAAGAGAAGCAAGGGCAAAAATGAACTATTGGGACCTCATCAAGATAAAAAGCTTTTGCACAGCAAAAGAAAGAGTCGACAAAACCAAAAGACAACGAACAGAATGGGAGAAGATATTTGCAAATGACATATCAGATAAAGGGCTAGTATCCAAAATCTATAAAGAACTTACCAAACTCAACACCCAAAGAACAACTAATCCAATCAAGAAATGGGCAGAAGACATGAACAGAAATTTCTGCAAAGAAGACATCCAAATGGCCAACAGACAAATGAAAAAAATGTTCAACATCACTCAGCATCAGGGAAATCCAAATCAAAACCTCAATGAGATACCACTTCACACCAGTCAAAATGGCTAAAATTAACAAGTCAGGAAACGACAGATGTTGCCGAGGATGCAGACAAAGGGGAACCCTCCTACACTGTTGGTGAGAATGCAGGCTGGTGCAGCCACTCTGGAAAACAGTATGGAGGTTCCTCAAAAAGTTGAAAATAGAGCTATTCTACGACCCAGCAATTGCACTACTGGGATGATCCGAAGGGGCACCTGCACCCCAATGTTTATAGCAGCAATGTCCACAATAGCCAAACTGTGGAAAGAGCCTAGATGTCCATCAACAGATGAATGGATAAAGAAGATGTGGTATATATATATGCAATGGAATATTATGCAGCCATCAAAAAATGAAATCTTGCCATTTGCAATGACGTGGATGGAACTAGAGGGTATTATGCTAATCGAAGTAAGTCAATCAGAGAAAGATAAGTATCATATGATCTCACTGATATGAAGAATTTGAGAAACAAGACAGAGGATCATAGGGGAAGGGAGGAAAAATGAAACAAAACAAAACCAGAGAGGGAGACAAACCATAAGAGACTTAATCTCAGGAAACAAACTGAGGGTTGCTGGAGTGGAGGGGAGTGGAAGGGATGGGGTGGTTGGGTGATGGACATTGGGGAGGGTATGTACAATGGTGAGCGCTGTGAATTGTATAAGACTGATGAATCACAGAACTGTACCTCTGAAACAAATAATACATTATATGTTCATTAAAAATTTTTAAAAAGAAACAAGTTACAAAGCTGTCAAAAGTCCAGTTTTCTCATAGGTTGGTTTTTAGCATTAAAAACACTCCTGCCAGTATCTTTTATTACCTGCTATTAACTTAATATAGTTTTTCACAAGCACACACTAAACTACAGAAAAAGTATTGGGTATTGGGACACAATTTAGTTCCTTTCCACTGTGGTTAAAAAAAGAGACCTCATGTGGGCTTTCCTGGCTCCCCTAAAGATGCAAGACTGTGATTTCAAGATCTTGAAATATCTACAGTAGAGGGAGAGCTGTATGCATACTGGAGAATTCACTGAGAAATCTGAGCTGGGAAGAGAATTCTGATTTCCTTAGAAAAACAAGCATCTGGGAACCAGTAGTTTTCTTTCTACGAAAACTGTTCTGCTACTTAAGTAAGACAAAAAAAACTTAAAATAAAACCATAAATGAAACACTTTAGGTACAATTAAGAATCAATTAAAATTAAAAATGTGTAACAGATATTCTATATTATTATATTTTTATAAACATATTTATATTTATTGATTTTTCTAAATCATATTACCCTAGAAGTTTAGGGGTTTTAGCTAATGAAGATAAGTTTAAAATTCCATGTAAAATAAAAAGCTATAATTCCTTTATGGGTAAGTATCCCACAGCCATGTGCCTTGAAAGCTAGACCTTGGGAATCATGACTCTCCACCACCCCTTGCTGGTGCCATCCATAATTTCAAGTGCAGCTACTGAAAGGAAAAGTTTAACCCCTAAAGCACTGAGGTTCCCATGAGCTCCAGGGCTTTGGAGCAAAATCTACTGTTGTCTGTTTTGTTTGCTCTGTTTGACAACATTTAGACAGAGTTTTAAACATTGAAAAGTAAACGAGAGAGGAAGACTAACAAAGGGGAGTAGAGAAAGACTTCAAAAAAAGAAAAAATTGGGACATCTGGGTGGCTCAGTCGGTTAAGTGTCTGCCTTTGGCTCAGGTCATGATCCCAGGGTCCTGGGATAGAGCCCTGTGTCAGGCTTCCTGCTCAGCGGGGACCCTGCTTCTCTCCCCCCAACCTCTGCCTCTCCCCACCCTCACCTCTCCCCATCCCCCCACTCATGCTCGCACACCCTCTTACTCTCTCTCTAGTAAATAAACAAAATCTTGAAAGAAAAGATTCTCTACTTTCAAGTTTTTTCTATCTGTATATAAACTGGAGGTATTCTCTAGTATCTGTACTTTTGTCTTCTTGACTTCTACGAAAATATATCCGAATTTGTTTACTTGGCCAGAGATAAGACTTCATTAATCACCAAAGAGCAGTAACATATTACTGAGTTCAACAAGATCCCAACCATATTGTTATCATCACTGAACTTAACAACAGTCTAGTCTACTAAACATGTAACGACTTATCATCAGAAACCAATCAAAGAAGCTCCTGGAAACAATGACTCCTTCATATGGCTCAGTCCCACCCCAGCTCTCAACACCCTCACTCGCTCCTTTCCAATCAGTCTTATTTCGGTTCCTCAAGTGCTCCACAATTTCTCCCACGTGCAGATCTTTGAATATGCTGTCGTTTCTGCCTGGAATATTCTCCTGCTGCTCATTTGGCTTACTCCTCTCTCAGATCTCACATCAGCATCACTTCCTTCAGAAAGACCATCCCGGGGCCCTCTCACAGACTAGTGTAGGAGCCCCGTAGCCCTGTGCATGCCCAGCACAGCACTAGCCCATTAGCAATTCATCATTTAAAGTGTATAGTCCCCACTAGACCCTGGGCTTCAGGGAAGAAGGGGCCATCTCTATTGTACCCACTACCATATCCCTGGAAAACAGTACAATTTCTGACACATGGTGATGCTCAATCAGCATTTACTGAATAAATAGATGAATTGATGAAACAGATATTCAACTCAGGCATAATCTGATTTAATACCACATTAATACATGGCAATCCTCCACAGGCTGTTAGAGTCAAGACTCAGCTAGTGACAACAAGCACAAAAGCAGTCGTGTATTTACAGGTCCAAATACAAGGAGACTCTTAAGTCCTGGACATCAAAAACCAAATGTCAATTCCCAAAGTTATGCCTTTAAAGCAACTAAGAGATGAAGGTATTTAAAAAAAAAAAAGGCAAAAAATGATCAGTCATAACTCAATTTAAGGAAAGCCCAAGAGGCTGTGTGTGAAGCATTTTGGTTTGTTCTTGGTTTATTTCCAAAATGCTCTGTGGGGGCTGGCATGCTGAAATGGGGATGACAGACTGAAAACTGAAAATGCACATAAGTCCCAAATCAGAAATAAAGGCAAGAGAGTCAAGCCTCTGGAAAAGCAGTTTGTAGATGGAACTCAACAAGGACTGTGTGAGTTCAGATGTGACCCTGAGACAGGAACCCAGTTAAGGCTGAAATAATAGTGGCAGCTGATTTGATTGAGCCACCACCATATGCCTTGCAATGTGATAAGCAGTACCTCACTTAGTCCTTGGAAGCATCTTATAAGGTAGGCACCACCATATTCTCATCATATAAATGAAGTAACCAAGAGCTTAAATGGTTAAATCATTTCACAAGGTTATATAGTTAATTAGTGTGAAACCCATATTCAAACTCAATTTGGGGGGATCCAAATAATTCAAGTCACTATACTATAAACCACCCCAATCAAAATCCATGCACTCCATTTCAGCTATATCTGCATCAACATCTGCCCCTTCAGTGACATTTCCAACCCCTCTACACTATTCTCCCAAGCGTTAGGTAAAAATATCAGAAGACTTATGTTTAAGTCCTTCTCTCCTGAATAGCCATAGACAATGTCATAAAGAAACACAGAGAAGGGCTCCCCTAAAGAGGGAACCAGGCTTGGCATGTTGCAGCCTCTAATCAAGGCTCAGAATGATGATATGATAGAGAGGCCCCACTTATATATGTGTTTTACTTCCACATATGTGTCATTGTCTATGTGTTTACTTCTGTATGCGCATGTGTCCATATGTGAGCCTGAATGCTCAGGATAAGGTCTAGAAGCATTTACACCAAACTGTAACAGTGATGATTAATGGGGAGTGGAATTACAAGCAGGAATAAAGGAGAAACATTCTAGGCCTCATACTCTATAAACTTGTAGCACTTTACAAAAAGCCAGGTAGGTCCTATAAGTCATCCAGCCCATTTTCTGCTTAAAAAGAGAATTGTCTTGTTGCAACTATGACAGAAATATCTCTTCCCACCCATCTCAGAGCCTGTTCCAGACTCCTGATTCCTTCCCAGTGGATACTGCCTTGCTTATTTCTGCTGGAACTTACTATATTTTCAGCCTTTTTTTCTTCCTTCAATATACTAATAGCTCTTTGATAACACCCACTATTTCTTAACAGCTCCCAGAACACTGTAGGGCACTCTGGTCCCTTTGACCACAAACACTTAACTCACACTAGGCCCTGGGACGTTCTGCCTTCAGACAGGTGGCCTGTACCAATTGTCGCTAGCGTCTCCTGTCAATTCACCTAGAGGTGAAAACTTGAAATTAACTTTAAACTCATCCATCTCCCACATTTCCCAAATCACCAGGTTCTGGTTTTGCCCCTGTTGTTTTTCAAATACACAATTAACATATGAATATGCTCTTTATAGAAGAGTAGAACTGCAAAGACACTTAACCAGGTAAAAAGTGAGACATCCTTGACTTTTCCTGTATTTGCAAAATTAATCACTGAAAAATCTTTGTGTATCCTTCCAAACATGTTCCAGTGAATTCACAAACTAACCACACAATATTGTCCTGTTACTTGCTTCTTTCATTCCTTCATTCCTAATATATTTCCTGTCTTTTCATGTCAGCATTTTGGGTCTGCCTTACTCCTTTTAATGGCTCCATGGCATCCCATGGTGTGACTATAGCATAATTAATTTAGGATACTATTAAATTAACGTAAGACCAAAAAGTAGTAAAATAAACTAAATTAATATAACACTACTGTACTGATGGACATTCAAGGCATTTCTACTTTTAAACTATTACAAGCAATGCTGCAGTGAATACCCTAGCACACAGCTCTTCATGCACATTGAGTATTTCCATAGAATAGTTCTTAGAAAGAAAATCCCTCCTAATGTCAATTTTGATAAATATTAGCAAATCGTCATCAAAAAAATGTGCCATTATTGTTTGATTCTCTAGCTTTATGTTATTTTCTTATCTGGCAGGACAAGATAGTCTCCCTATCTCTCACAGATTCTTCTTATTCTTTAAAATTACTATAATGCAATTCTCATTCAGGCCAACTTTACAATCAGTTTTTCAAGCTTCACTGATTTTTTTGAGACAAGAAAAGAACGAAGAAATGAAGAGGGTGGTTACTCAGTTTCCACCAACTCCGTGTCCCACCCTGTGGCAGAAGTGGCCAGGACCCTGAAAAAGCAGGCCTTTGAGACCCACAAAGGTCTCAAAGGCCTCAAACTTCCTCCTCCTTGTCTACTGGCAGGAAGGGGGGATGGGGAGCAAAGGCCTCTCTGGATCCCTCCTGGTCTGCAGGCCTCCTGCTTCAGGCAGCTGTGGCCTCAAGGGTCTGAGGTCGCTGGGCATTCAGGAAGACTCTTATGGCTCATCTCGGAGAGGGTATGGGGCACAGGAGGGCCAGACTGAGCACCCACACTGCAAAAGCAAGGGAAAGAGGATTTGGAGCCAGACAGACTGGGCTGCGACCTAGCCTCCGGTGTCTGTCGGTGTGAGCTCAGGCGAGTCACGGGATGGCTCTGAGCCCCAGGCTCCTGGCTGGTAGGTAATACAGAGATAACTACCGCTTGCTGTAAGGACTATCGATCGCGTTTGTGAAGGGTCTAGCACAGTGCCTGAAGCAGGTAAGAGTACAGTAGGCTAGAAAAGAGAAAAGGGATTGATTCCACTCATTTTCTATCCACCTCCCTGTGATTTTTCCCTTCTCCTCTCCTCACCCCTACCCATCCCCACAGTGCCACCATGATAGCAAAATCTGACCTGCTACCAGTCACCACTTGGTGTGAATGTGCTGGAAGCAAGGGGCCATCAGATGTATCTCAAGGATTATTTGAGGCCAGGAGGCCAGAGTTCTCATGTCCCAGCCACAGCCTCAGGGCCTGAACCCCTGAAATTATTCTCCTGTGAGGCGGTCTTCTTCATCGTCCTCCTCTATTAATTCATTCAACAAATATTTAGAGCACTTGCTCTGTGCCATGTGCCATGCTAAACTTGGGGGACACAGTGGAGGCCCAACAGACAGTCCCTGCCCTCAGGTGGCACATGGGTTCTCTCCTTCGTTCTTTTGCACAAGCACTTACATGTGTGTGGCTGTGAGCCAGGATCTATTTTCAACATTTCCCTCTGCTCTCTAACATCACCCATTGCCAGATTACCCTCCTTGAAGTGAAACTCTAAAATAGCCCTGCTAGCAAGACGATTCAAGCACAGAACCCTAAGTATCTTGTTCTTCAAATCATATCAGCGCCAAGGATACAGCATTGAGAACCCTGGTCGTTTGAAATCCGATCAGGAACTGTGAGGCCAAAATAAAAATAAACCAGCTTTAACCAAAGGCAGAGCTAATGCTGAGTGTGTTAAAGCAACCCTGCTTTGGTCTAAGAGTCAATCAGTATCCTGTCACCACTTCCGTCAGAGTTAATCAGGACCGCCTGTGCTTCCCTGGTAACATATACAAGCTCTGCTCAAGCACGGCTTGGGGAGACTATTTTTCTAAATGCAGAGCTCCCTTGCCAGGCAAGCTTAATAAAGTAAGGTTTGTTTTTCAAAATTGGAGTCTGTTATCTCATCAATAACGCTTTATCCCACCGTTTTCATGGCCAGGAATCCCTCAAACTAGTTCTGGGTTGGTTGGCCAAGAACAAATAATAACTAGATGTGCCACTAAAAGATTTTTTAGGTGAGGAAAGGGAGACCCAGAAAAAAAAGGAATGCGGAGAGGTTAGTGTGGAGTCTGTACTCTGTAGACATAAACAAACATGATACAACTGTTTCCAGTAAATGCTACCAACAACACTCCGTCCGTCAAGCCCCCATCTCCTACTGGATGGTCTGCTCCAGAAAGGATACCCCAGACTGATTCATAACTTTTCAGTCACATACAGTCATGAAAATACATTTATTTCAGTTCTTTAACAATCCATCCAATTCATTTTAGAATGTCAGTCGGTAGAGCATGCGACTCTTGATCTTGGGGTTATAAGTTTGAGCCCCATGTTGGATGTAAAGATTACGTAAAATAAAATCTTTAAAAAATAAAATAAATAGTAAATAAAATTTCTATCTAGTCTTTAAGACATAAAGCTATGAGAGTTCAGAATGGAGGTGTGGGAAGGTACGGTGTGTTCCGATCCCTCAAATGGACTGAAGATCATGGCTTCAGGCTCTCTTTCCTATCTCTATGGTCAAGAAAAATCTGACATCTGAAAAGATTAATTCAAGATCTTTGTCCTTTACCACACATGTTTCTGGAGCATTTATTTTTTTTTTTTTAAGATTTTATTTATTTATTTGAGACAGAGAGAATGAGAGACAGAGAGCATGAGAGGGGGCAGGGTCAGAGGAAGAAGCAGACTCCCTGCCGAGCAGGGAGCCCGACGCGGGACTCAATCCCAGGACTCCAGGATCATGACCTGAGCCAAAGGCAGTCGCTTAACCAACTGAGCCACCCAGGCGCCCCTCTGGAGCATTTATATATTGTTGAGGGCAGGGGGAAAGAGAGAAAGATTTTTACATGCATTTCCTGTTGTATGACTTTAATGTGTACATGGTTTCAGGACAAACTCATGATTAACTGTAGATGCTGGAGAATTAACATTTCTGGAAAAAGGTAATGCCACTGACAATCATTCGTAATGGCCCTGTACCATTTATGGGTATTTACCAAGTGCCTGTTAGGCATACCCATGAAATATCAGATCAGTTCCAACATAAATGAAACTGTGTGCATGTATGCTGAGTGGTCAATTACTCATATCATTGTCTGCTTATGACATTCAAAACATAAAGTAAACAATGAGTCCAACCTCATATATAATTTACGTAAAATGCATTTATTTAGTAGGACTGAGGGTACTAAAAATAATACGGCATTTGTAACTGGGGAATCTGCAAACAGGCTGCTCAGATTGTTCACTTAGTAAAGAAACACCCATAAAAAGTGCCATTAGTTACCTATCAAAATGAAACTAACAAATTCAGAGGAGTTTGCCCATGAGAAATATTTTTAAAATAAAAGAAAATAAAGAATGGCTAAGAAAATGTGACCTGTGCTATAAAAAAACAATCCAGGGACGCCTGGGTGGCTCAGTCGGTTAAGCGTCTGCCTTCAGCTCAGGTCATGATCCCAGGGTCCTGGGATCGAGTCCCGCATCGGGCTCCCTGCTCCGCGGGGAGCCTGCTTCTCCCTCTGCCTCTGCCTCTCTCTCTATCTCTCATGAATAAATAAATAAAAATCTTTAAAAAAAAAATCCAAAAAGCCCTGTTCGAGAGACATTTAATAATAGAATCTTTCTTATTCCTGTGGGCATTATTCAGTTTGAGCTAAAACTGCACCTTGAATGATTCATTGACAACTAGGAAGAATATGAATCTGGATTTACATAAAGATGAGTAAGACAAATAGAATATGAATAGATATAAAAACACATAAACACATACACATACACACACACCCAGAATGCGGGGAAAGAGGTCTGGGGGAGGCTGGAAGACATACAAGACAGCCCAGATCAATTTCCTCTGAATAACTATGGAGGAAGAGGGACTAGGAAGTGAAAGACCCCTGTCAGAGAGGCTACATTTGGCCCCGGGGCCTCGGTTCCCTCCACCAGCAAGCTGGATCAGTGTAGAGCTGGCTAAGAGTGTCAGGCCCATGAACGCTTTCTTGCTTTAAGGCTTCTGTTGCCATAGGAACAGTCACCCTCTGTTTTCTGAAAGGTGGTTAATAATTAGATTTGGAAGAAAGCAAATTCTGTTTCAAACTTGAATTCAACTCACTCCTGTCTCTGATACTGTCACCGTGGGTGTTATTACCGAAAATTCAGAATATCTTGGGAACTCACAACCGGGAAAGGATACTAGAATCTAAATACTAGGAAAAGACTCCAAGAATCTATCTAGACCCCTCAGCATGGGTCTAGGAGGTATGACTACAAAATCATGATGCATGTTTGGTGGGAGTGTGTATTTCAGCAAACAAACCAGGAGGTGCATAAAGAGATTCATGCCACGTCCTAAAAAGTAAAAGGGGATATATGATTAGTCCAACAATACCATCACTGTTCAAAATTCTTCAAGAGTCCCCCTGGGAAATCTATACCTGAACTTTACAGACATACCTTGTGCAATATATACATAAACAGAATTATTATATGAACCAGCAATTCCACTCCTAGGAATATACTCAAAATTCTGAAAGCAGGGGCTTGAAAACATATTTGCACACCAAAGTTCACAGCATTATTCGCAATAGCTAAAACATGGAAATAACCCAAGCGTTCAATGACAGATGAACTGATAAACAAAATGTGGCATAGACATACAATGGAATGTCACTCAGACTTAAAAAGGAATGGAATTCTGATGCAGGCTATAACACGGATGAACCCTGAGGACATTAAGCTAAGTGAAATAAGCCAGACACAAAGGGACAAATACGGTATGATCCCACGTACATGAGGTAGCTGAAACAGTCAAGTTCAGAGATGAAAGTCGAAGGGTGCTTGCCAGGGACTGGAAGGGGGAGGAGGGAAGGGACAATTATTGTTTAATAAGCACTGAGCTTCAGATTGGGAAGATGGAAAAGTTCTGGAGATGGACAGGGGTAATAGTTGCACAACAATGTGACTATACTTAATACCACTGAATTGTACAGTTAAAAATGGGCAAATTGGTAAATTTTATGTTATGTATAGTTTAAGACAGTAAAAAAAAAAAAAATTGCATCTATAAAAGCAAAGCCAAAGGAACTTCATGCGTCTTCAAACCTTCCAGTTCTTAGTTGATTTCCCACCCACATAGCCTGGTCCACACAGAAGTTCTCCAGGACCAACCCAAACATTTGAAGTTAGTTTGCGGGTCACTCTTGACTAGATCCTGGTTTGAATTAAGGAAGGAGAAAAGTAACTGCTCAGTGATAAGACTCACTCCTAAAAAGGGCCAGATTTGGCAAATGAAAACACAGGATAACTCAGTTAAATTTAAATTTTAAATAAACGTCAAAACTTCTTAGTGTATGCACATCCTAATTGTTGCATGGAACATATTTATACTAAAAATGTTGTGTTGTCTACCTGAAGTTCAGATTTAACTGGGCATCTTGTACTTTATCTGACAACCCTAGTCCTAAATGAAATTGCTTCCAGTCGACGGTACTGTCTCTTGCCTACAAACACTGGCTCTATTTAAAGGCCGCCACTGTCTGAGTCTGCTGCACTCAGGCGTGAACCAAACTGTTATCAATCCTCTTAGTGCAGGCAGCAGAAAATGAAACACAGATCTGGTCACCGTCACTTTCCCCCATTACACAACTGTCCATTTATCTCCAAAATCCAACATTTCAGCCCTTGTCCTCAGCCTGAGGGTTAAGTACTATTCCATTCTACCCATTAGCTTAGCTCTCCATGGGGTCTGGGGCTTAAGAGGAGCCTGGTGGATTCTATCAGTCCTCCCTAATTGGTCGTTAGATTTAGAAATATCACACTGAAAAGCTGTTTACCGCATCGTTTCTAGCTCTCCTTATCTAAATATGTCTGTGATGATTTCCAACAGGAAGGACATTTTAAAACCATCACTGCCAAGTTTTTCTGTAAATACATCCCCTGAGTTATTAAACATGTAGTACATCTCTCAAGTAAACTTCATGAAAAGGACAATCTATTCTCTATCTTATACCTAAACAGACAGACCAGGCACTCTCTTTCTCAGTCAACTGTCCACTCAACACCCATTGCTTTCTTCTCTCCACCTGCCTTGCCATCCCCCAGATGTGCTTCTTTCCTTAAAATCTGGTGCTGAGACCAGATATGTGTGTTCCCCATCTTGATGCCACTTGGCTTGTTCCCTTTGGCCTGATTGTTCTGATTGTTGCAGCCCAAGAAGGAAATACTCAGAAGCATAAAAATAAAACTAATGTGAAAGTGGTCATAAGGACCGTTTGCCCTTCACTGTGTCACTTCTGGGTCTGCTACCCAAGGAATTCAAGACTAAAGGAACACAAAACCCCTTCCACCGAGCCTACTGTGTTCTCAGTTTCCCAGAACAGAAATATGCAATTCAGTTCAGCAAATGCCTAGAGGGTTCCCAGTACACAGAAGGCACCACCAACTGATGCCAAGGAGCCACATTATTAAGACAATATCACTGCCCACAGAGCACTTATAAGTTCATAGAACCTGAAAGTAAACCAAATGCTTTATAACAGCTTCCTTAAGACATCTTAATTCAGTGAGGCACTAACATGAAATGGCTTAATTCCTTCTTTCAACCACACTTCCCACTTTCCCTTCCTTTAATAAAATTTTGGATGCATTTTATATTTTTTGGTCACTTGAAACTATTAAAAGACCACTTCTGTTTTAAACTCCATTCCCACATGTGATTCAAAACCTTTTCCTCCATGCTGGGGCTTGGGGGATTTGGTGAGAAAGCTGTGTGATCTGTTCCTTTGCTCGCCCTCTCACCTAGCTCCCTAAATGGGAGGTGGGAAAACCCTCTTATCCTGGGGCATATCATTTCCTCACCTCCACCTTTTCCTTCAAGGTGTAGTCCCTTCAGAGCTGGGGGCTGGGAGATAGAGAGAGGAAAATACTTAACTGACAGCCCAGTGGTGGAGACAGGTGTCGTTTTGCTCAGGTTTAATGTGGTCCCAACTATTGATATGGTGGTATTTGAAATAAGGGTGTGTGTGTTTCTTTTGGGCATTGTTCAGCTTGACCCCAGCCCTTCCTCACATCAGCTACAGACAGAGCACCACCTTACCTGGTCCAGGGCACAATGGGGCAACCCCATATCCTGACTCTAACCTCGGTGCTCCTTCATGTGGAGTTACAGGAATCACACACGTCCCCTTTGGGACTCTTTGAAGGGCCCTGAGCAGTGAGGAGCATGCCTACCCTTTCACTCCTTTCCCCCAAGAAACTATGCCCCAGTTCCTTCTCACCCCGCTATACAGACTCCTTCCATAGGACCATCAGATTCAGAAATCTGCAGATGAGAAGCAGCTTTAATCTCATATTCAAGAACACTCCTTCCCTTCCTTTGGGGATATATGTCATGCTGTCCCCAAAACCCTCTCAGCACACTCTCCTCTGTGCCAGTGGCAGCTGCAAGTTGGTCCTTGGCAAGCATCCATTCAGGGAGGAGGATGCCAACTTCCCTTTCTGACAGACTCACTCAGTCTATGAGCGATTCCCTTGATCTATAAGGACGGATGGAGCATTTCCAGCTCATCCACCACCACAGGGAGGAGAGAGAAAAGGCTCTCTCACCATAAACACTCTGCCATGCCTTGGACTCTCGCGGTGACTACCCTCCCCTTCCAGTGTTCTCCTCATGCAGGCCTGGGGATGGAGTGAAGGGTGTGGCAACAGAACTTTGTTTACAGCTTTGGGTTCTTACTGCCAATTCCAGGGCCTCGGGAAAATTTCGACTCGACATCCCCACTGCTACTCCTAATCTCTGAATGACACTCACCAACTGGTACCCTGAGCTCTCCTTGGCTTATACTTGCCTTAGTCCATTGACCTCGTTCACTCTATCACTTAACACTCAGCTTCCACAGGGTGTGAGCCACCTCACACCCTGTGGTGAAATGGTGATGAGTGGGGCAGAGGTTGAACAAACAAGTACCTGAAACAGAAGTGCTGGTTTGGAGGTAGGAAAGGTAAACAAGTCACATCAGTGGGGTACTGTGTCACTCATTTTCTCTCACAAGCACACACTTGTGTTTTCCAGAGCTTTCATGATGTTTAATATGGCAACAGATGGCATGCAAGAGCAGATACTAGAATACATCTATCTTCTATTAAGCCAGACATGAGAGAGATTTGCAAAATACGTATAAGAATACCATTTTGTCTCCCTAATTTTGTTCTGTAAAATACAGTTAGGTTTTAGAAAATGTATTTTATGTTAACAGGTAAAGAGTTTCTTTTATTGTTTTAAAATAATTATTTTAATTTTTTTTGTTTTCATTTCTAATAGAGTAGAAATCAATAGATAAAACCCATATAAACAAAACTCTCTGGGGTCTGTTGTGGACTGAATGTGCGTGTTCCCCCAAAATTCCTATGTTGAAGCCCTAACCCCCACATGATGGTATTGGTGGGGCAGCACGTTTTGGAGGTGATGAGATTGCATCAGGTCATGAGGGTGGGGCCTCTGTGACAGGATTACTGTCCTTGTAACAGAGTTTTCTCTCTCTCCGCCCTGTGAGGATACAGAGAGAAGGCAGCTGTCCTCGAGCCGGGAAGTGGGCTCTCACCAGGAACAAAATGTGCCAGGACCTTGCTCTTGGCTTCCTGGCCTCCAGAACTGTGAGAAATCAATGTCTGTAGTGTAAGCCACCCAGTCTGTGGCATTTTTATTCATCAGCCCAAGCTGACTGAGACAGCGTCCTTAATCATTTTGAAAAGGCCAAGGGTTTGACACTAAAAGATTTGAGAAACACTGGCCAAATCCAATGATCTGTGTTCAGGATTTATGCTGTACACCCAAGCCATAGCTCTTGGTAATTTGTCCCTTCTGAAACGCTCTCCTTTAGAGCCCAGGATAATCTGAAGAAAGCCTTTCCTGACCATACCTTTTAAGTCTCTTCCTACTAATTTCTATACATCCACTTACTGCTCTAAAACCAGGAATTCCTTAGAGACCTAGCCTTGCTCTTCCCTGCCTTTGTCCTATATTCTGACCCATGGCTTCAACTCTTACCTCTTTGTGTGTGTGTCAAATTCTCTTCCCCTACCCTATACGGAGACTTCCCACATTCCCACTGGACATGTGGCTGTTAAACAGTGCCTCAGACCCAACATGCCTGAACCCTGACACCTAGTCTTCCTCCTGGGTCTTTGCTCCTGAACTCCTCTGATCCAGGGCATCACTATATTCGACACAGTGGAAACTGAAACTCCTCAATCCAAACACAACAGTTACAATACCAGCCAAGTCCATCTCCCACAATACTTCCCACATCTGCCCTTGCCCATCCACAAACCCCACCTTGGCTTTTGCCCTTCTTGTCACTCCTGTGTGCCCCAGTAGCTTTGTAACTCTTCCTTTGACCTCCAATCTGTCCCTTCTCAAATCCATGCTTCAGGCCACCACATGACTTATCCTACAACTGCTAGTCAAATCACATTACCCCTCTATGCAAAACCCAGGTCTCCCCACTGCCTGAAGAAAAAAATCCTTGAAGTAACATTCTGCAATCTAGCCTCACCCTCATTTCTAGCCCTTTCTTCCACTTCATTCCCCAAACACCCTATACTTAAGCCACATAAAACCTTGCAATTTCTCCAAAACTGCTCATGTAGCTCCACTTTTCTCTCTTGGAAAGAGCATAGCTCCTTGAAGCAATGCATCTGAATTAAAGTGTGTTTGTGTGATATCGAATTGTATCTACCTCAGTTTCCCCAGCTTTACAATAGGGATAACAATTACACGTACCTCTTAGAGCTTTTCTGAGGTTTAAGAGATGATGCATTTAAAAGAGCTTAGTACAGGGGCGCCTGGGTGGCTCAGTCCGTTAAGCCTTCAAGTCTTGATTTCGGGTCAAGTCATGATCTCAGGGCTGTGAGATTGAGCCCCACGTTGAGCTCCATGCTGGGCATGGAGTCTGCTTAAGATTCTCTCTCTCCCTCTCCCTCCTCTACTCTCTCTCCCCCTCTCTAAAAAAAATAAATAAATAAAAATAAAATAAATAAAAGAGGCCTAACATATTCAAATCTTAGTTTCTGTTTTTGTTATTGTTAATATGCCCATGTTTATCAAAAACTGCTCATTCTTGGGGTTTTTGGGTGGCTCAGTCGGTTAAGCGACAGCCTTCGGCTCAGGTTATGATCCTGGAGTCCCGGGATCGAGTCCCACATCAGGCTCCCTGCTCGGCGGAGAGTCTGCTTCTCCCTCTGACCCTCCCCCCTCTCATGCTCTCTCTCTCTCATTCTCTCTCTCTCTCAAATAAATAAATAAAATCTTTAAATAAAAAAAAAACTGCTCATTCTTCAAGGCGCCTACAAAATGGCAGTTCCCCATGGAAACTCCCTCATTTGCCTTCCCCAAAACCATCATTAACTCCTCCCTCTGCCTCTCAGCAAAACTTTGTCACTCAAGTTGGAATATTTACACTCTGCTTTGCATTCTAATTAGTTCCTTGGATGTATGTACATCATCCCAAACTCTTCCCCTGACACACACACACACACACAAACACACACACACACACAGTGGCAAACTCCCATTACTCTAGGGCCATTTGGGGCTCCAGATAAAAATTTCAATTTGATGCCTTTTGATTAAGTGAAACACCTTGTTTTTGAGACCTAAGCCCCCACTGACAACATTGCTCTCAATGGTACTTGAGGCCACAAAAAACTTTCCATTTTCTATTTTTACTTCTGCTGCTATAGTAAATGGCTAATTCTCCTTCATTTCCCTGCTCTTCCAATTTGCCTCTAATTACACCAAACTCCTACTTAATGACTTTAAAAATTTTTTTTAAATGTTTACTTTCTAATTCCCTGGAAATCACAGCTTTCTTTTAAACTTTTCCATAAAATCTGTTAGACCTATTTAATTGTGACAAAAAAAAAAAGACTTGAAAAGAGCTGTAATAATATCAATAACTGTAAGATGACCAACTACAAAGAGCCCTCAAATTTTTAAGGTATACCTCATCCAAAAAACACAAATTTTCCAAAGAAATTCATGGTATAGATGTAAAATATTTTGGATGTCAGAAATTATATATTTGGTTAATTTTCATTAAGATAAAATGGTCTACCAAACTAATAAAATTGACTTTAACTCTGCTCAAAAGATATTTTCACATTCTAGTTAGAAAATAGAATGGAGCTAAGCTTACATCTAAAGGAGCTAGAAAAAGAAGAGAACCCCAAACTAACAGAAGGAAGGAAATAACCAAGATTAGAGCATAAGTAAATGATAGAGAAACTAAAAACAACAACAACAACAATAAAACATATCAATGAAACCAGGAGCTGGTTCTTTGAAAAAATCAAGAAAATTGATAAACCTCCAACCAGACTCATCAAGAAAGAGAGGGGGAGGGGCACCTGGGTGGCTCAGTCAGTTAAGTATCTGCCTTCAGCTCAAGTCATGATCCCAGGGTACTGGATCCAGCCATAAGTCGGGCTCCCTGCTCAGCAGGGAGTCTGCTTCTCCCTCTGCCTCTGGCCCTCCCCATCTCACTTGTGCTCTCTCTCTCTCAAATAAATAAATAAAATCTTTAAAAGAGAGAGAGAGAGAGAGAAAGGACTCAAATAAACAAAATCACAAATGAGAAAGGAGAAGTAACAAACACCACCATAAAAATACAATTATAAGAAAATATTATGAAAAATTATATGCCAATAAATTGGATAACCTAGAAGAAATGGATAAATTCTTAGAAACAAAAAACCTACCAGAACCGAAGCAGGAAGAAAGAAAATTTGAGCAAACCAATCACTAGCAAGAAAATTGAATCAGTAATCAAAAAAACTCCCAAAACACAAAAGTTCAGGACCAGATAGTGGACAGTGAAATCTACCAAATATTTAAAGAAGAATTAATACCTATTCTTCTCAAACTATTCCAAAAAAACAGAAAAGGAAGGAAAACTTCCAAATTCATTCTAGGAGGCTGGCATTACCCAGATACCAAAACCAGATAAAGACACCACAAAAAAAAAAAAAAAAAAAGGACTACAGGCCAATATCTCTGATGAACATAGATACATAGATGCAAAAAATCCTCAACAAAACACTAGTAAACCAAATCCAACAATATATTGAAGAAAGTCATTCACCACAACAAAATGGGATTTATTCCTGAGGTGATTCAGTATTCACAAATCAAAGAACGTGATATGTCACATCAATAAGAGAAAGGATAAAAACCATATGATCATTTCAAGAGATGCAGAAAAAGCATCTGACAAAGTTCAAAATCCATTCATGAAAAAAACCCTCAACAAAATAGGTTTACAGGGAATATACCTCAACATAATAAAGGCCTTATATGAAAAACCCACAGCAAACATCATACTCAATGGGGAAAAACAGAGAACTTTTCCCCTAAGGTCAGGAACAAGACAAGGATGTCCACTCTCACCACTTTTATTCAGCATGGTACTGGAAGTCCTAGCCACACCAATCAGACAACAAAAAGAAATAAAAAGTATCCAAATGGGTAAGGAAGAAGTAAAATTGTCACTATTTGCAGATGACATGATACTATATATAGAAAACCCTGAGACTACCAAAAACTAGTAGAACTGATAAATGAATTCAGGATACTAAATCAATGTACAGAAATCAGTTGCATTTCTATATACTAATAATGAAACAGCAGAAAGAAAAATTAAGAAAACAATCCCATTTACCAATGCACCAAAAATAATAAAGTCCCTGGGAATAAACTTAACCAAAGAGGTGAAAGACCTATACTCTGAAAACTATAAGACATTGATGGAAGAAACTGAAGAAGACACAAAGAAATAGAAAGATCTTCCATGCTCAAGCCCTGGAAGAACAAATATTGTTAAAATGTCTATACTACCCAAAGCAATCTACACATTTTATGCAATCCCTATCAAAATACGAATAGCATTTTTCACAGAACTGGAACAAACAATCCTAAAATTTGTATGGAGCCACAAAACACCCTGAATAGCCAAAGCAATCTTGAAAAGAAAAACAAAAAAAAGAAAAAAAGAAAAACAAAACCAGAGGTTTCACCAGGCCAGACTTTAAGTTAACTACAGGGCTTTAGTAATCAAAACAGTATGGTACTGGAACAAAAATAGACACACAGATCAATAGAACAGAAGAGAAAACCCAGAAATGAACCCACAGTTATCTGGTCAATTACTCTTCGACAAAAGAGGAAAGAATATGTAATGGGAAAATGACAGTCTCTTCAACAAATGGTGTTGGGAAAACTGGACGGCAGTACGCAAAAGAATGAAATGGAACCACTTTTTTATACCATATGCAGAAATAAATTCAAAATAGATTAAAGACCTAAATGTGAGACCTGAAACCATAAAAATCCTAGAAAAGAGCACAGGCAGTAATTTCTCTGACATCAGCCATAGCAACACTTTTCTAGATGTGTCTCCTTGAAGCAAGGGAAACAAAAGCAAAAATAAACTGTTGGGACTACATCAAAACAAAAGCCTTCTGCACAGTGAAGGAAACAATCAACATAACTAAAAGGCAACCTATGGAATGAGAGAAGATATTTGCAAACAACATATCCGATAAAGGCTTAGTATCCAAAATGCATAAAGAACTGATACAATGCACCCAAAAAACAAATAATTCAATTAAAAATGAGCAGAACACATGGAGAGACGTTTTTCCAAAGAAGACACACAGCTGGCCAACAGACACATAAAAAGATGCTCGACATCACTCATCTTCAGGGAAATGCAAATCAAAACTACAATGAGGTATCACCTCACACCTGTCAGAATGGCTAAAATCAACATCATAAGAAACAATAGGCATTGGAGAGTATGTGGAGAAAGGGGAAGCCTCTTGCACTGCTGGTGGGAATGCAAACTGGTGCAGCTACTCTGGGAAAGAGTATGAAGATTCCCCAAAAAGTTAAAAAGAGAACTACCCTATGATCCGGCAACAACTACGTATTTACCCAAAAAATACAAAAACAGGAAACCAAAGGGATACACACACCCCTATGTTTACAGCAGCATTATTTACAACAGCCAAAGTATGGAAGTAGCCCAAGTGTCCATCAATAGTTGAATGGATAAAGAAGATGTGATATGTAAATAATAATGGAATATTATTCAGCCATAAAAAAGAATGAAATCTTGCCATTTGCAACAACATGGATAAAGCTAAGGAGTATAATACTAAGTGAAATCAGAGAAAGACAAATACTGTATGATTTCACCTATATGTGGAATTTAAGAAACAAAACAAACAAGCAAAGGGAAAAAATAGAGACAAACCAAGAAACAGACTCTTTTTTTATTATTATCGTGTTCAGTTAGCCAACATATAACATCGTTAGTTTTTGATGTAGTGTTCAACGATTCATTAGTTGTGTATAACACCCAGTGCTCATCACAACACATGCCCTAGACTCCTTTTTTTAAAGATTTTATTTATTTATTTATTTGTCAGAGAGAGGGAGAGCACAAGCAGGGGGAGGGGCAGAGAGAAAAGCAGGCTTCCTGCTGAGCAGGGAGCCCGATGTGGGACTCGATCCCAGGACCCTGGGATCATAACCTGAACTAAGGCAGACGCTTCACTGGCTGAGCTACCCAGGGGTCCCAAGAAACAGACTCTTAATTATAGAGAACAAACTGATGGTTACCAGAGGGGAGATAGGTGGGGGGATGGGTGAAATAGGAGAGGGGATTAAGGACACTTGTCGTGATGAGCACTGGGTATTGTATGGAAATGTTGAATCACTATATTGTACACCTAAAACTAATATAACACTGTATGTTAACTATACTGGGGAAAAAGAGTAATTCCTAATAAAATAATCCCGTTTTTTTCTTAGATATCTGTGGGGTTTTTTTTTTAATATTTACATTCATGAATTACCAGGAAAATAATTTAATGTAAGAAGTAAGGTAGGGATTTATTTTTTCCAGATGGCTAGCTTGTTGTCCCCAACCATTTATTGAATAAATCGTCATTCCGGAAAAAAAATTAAAAAATAGAGAGAGAGAGAGAGAACAGAACGAAGCTAACAAAAATTTTGCCCAAGCAGAGACTCCATAGTTTCCTATCCAGACCCTCCACTTGATGCTTTCATTTTTGTTACAGTAAATCCTAAAGAAGGTATGACAAACTGAACCTTCTAATTTTGCCTAAATGCTTTTTTCCCTCCTCAAGCATTTTCAAATTGAAAATAAGCTTAGTTTACAGGAAGTTGGAAATCATTCTGTTTACTCCACATATTTGAGGGATGTACATACAAATATTTACAGACGTGAAAATTCAATGTCCTAACACAAACCATCTGACTTCAGGACTGAATATGTACAGCAATGATTAACAACAGATGAAAATTTTACATTCTCAGAGTTCCACATTTTGAACTTGGGCATGCCTTTCAGGGTAGGTGCTTGTTAGGGCACTGTGGGGCTTTTAAGAAGCATGTTTTCATTGCTAAAATTTGTTTCTATAGCCCCACTCAGAGGAAAATATTATTCTCTGAAATGAAGTGTGGTTAAAAATAGAAAGCAAATTAATAGCCAATCTTTAGGATTTCCTCAGCTGAACTCTGATCCTGTCCAAAAAGAGGTTATTGTGAAATCTTTCCTTTTAGCTAAAACAAATGAAGAGCTAAATGAAACCTGGTAATAGAAGCGTCACAGCAGTGGAAGTTACGAAATTCTCTGCACTTGCTAGTAAGGAAAGAGAGAGTTTGCACTTCAACTTGATATGGTGGTGTTTTCTCAGGTTCCATATTTATTTTTAATATTTTATTTATTTATTATTTATTTATTTATTTGAGAGAGAGAGAGAGGGCATGCACACACGGGGGAGGGGCAAAATGAGAGAGACTCTCTTAAGCAGACTCCTTGCTGAGCACAGAGCCCCACCTGGGGCTTGATCCCAGGATGCTGAGATTATGACCTGAGCCAAAATCAAAAGTCAGATGCTTAACCAACTGAGCCACCCAGTGCCCCAGATTCCAGATCTTAAATCATCTAGGTCACCATGTCTATAAATGATTCATATAATTACAAAACTGTGGAATCCAACCATTTCATTTTCTTCATCTGTAAAGAAGTAGTAACCTGTCCCAGGTAAAATTTCTAATTATTTATAGTGTTGGAAGAAGACCCCAAATCAACTGACGTTCCACCTCGTTCTTTTTATTCCAAAACTAAGTGTGCCACAGCCCTCTTGCCAGACTCATGATACTAATAGTTGCAGGACACTGAAGAAGGAAATAAGAAGAGAGACCAAGTATCCAGAACAAGTTGCTCACATCCCCCTGAAAGGCAGGCCCTGAAATCACCAGGAAAAATCCCACGCAGGAGGGATGCCTGGGACAGGAATGGCCAGAGCCCCCCATTAGGAAACCAGATGGCTGTGAGCGGGCACTAGAGAGTTCTCTCTAGGGTCATGCTAGCAGAGGAAACCTCAGCTGCCACTGGAAGAAGGAAGCATGTTCACTGCAGGCTGGAGCTACATGCTGTTTTCTGCCAGGGACTCCCAGCCTCCTCGTGGAACGAAGACACCTGTATTAGATTGCTTTAGCTGCCATCACAATGTCACAGGCTGTGTGGCATAAACAACAGAAATTTATTTTCTCATAGTTCTGGAGGCTAGAAGTCAGATCAAGGTGTCAGCAGAGTTGGTTTCTTCTGAGGCCTCCCTTCCTCCTTGGCTTGTAGATGGTCATCTCCCTGTGCCCTCACAGGGTCTTTTCCCCTGTACATATTTGTGCCCTACTGTCCTCTTCTTATAAGGACATCAATCGTATTGGATTAGGGCCCACCCTAATAACTTCATTTTAAATTAATTTCTTCCTTAAAGACTCTATGTCCAAATACAGTCACATTCTGAGGTACTGGGGTTAGGACTGCAATATATGCACCTGGAAAATGTAAGTCAGTCCAAAACACCTCCTGAACATATCCAGGAACCAACCCCAAAATCCGATGGTCCATCTTCTTGGCTGAATCTCTTCCCCAACTAATTGCACCAGATGCACATTCAGGCTCGTGCGGACCATGCCTGCCTAGCCTTCCTCTAAATGCAAGAAATTGCCCCATCAACCAAGCTGCTCCTCTTTCCACTTCTGTGACGCTTCTATTACCATGTTTCATTTAGCTCTTCATTTGTTTAGTTAAAAAGAAAGATTTCACAATAACCTCTCCAGGAAAAGCAGAGGCATGCTAATCATCCCTCTCTCTACTTCCCTCCCTCCCCTCTCCTCACTCTCTCTCTCTCACACACACACACGCACACCCTCACATTCTCTCACACTCACACACAACCTCTCTCACACACACAGTCTCTCTCACTCTCTATCTCACACACACACACACACACACAGGAGTATTTTCTCCACTCTCTTGCAGATCTACCATAGGTCAGAGGCTCCAATTCCATAAACGTAGAGAATTTTCAAAGTTCTGAAAGAGCCAGGAGAACTTCTAAAGAGCCCTACAGAGATCCACTGGGGAAGAAGATCCCCTTAACCCCTTGTGGTAGGAAGAGCTCCAAAGACTGCCCCCAAGATTTTCATCCCCTGGTTATTCAATCATACACTAATCTAGATACTACTGTGAAGGGACTTTGCAGATGGAATTAAGGTTGCCAATGAGCTGACTTTAAAATAGGGAGATTATCCTGGATTATCCACGTGGGCCCAATATAATCACATAAGCCCTTAAAAGCAGAAGAAGACAGCAGGAGAGTCTCTCAGATACATGCTATGGGAGAAGAGAAAGTCAGGGTGATTCAAAGTGTGAGAAGTACTCCCCACCTCTATTTACTGGCTTTGAAGATGGAGAAAGGGTGTCATGAGCCAAAGAACACAGGTGGTCTCTAGAAGCTAAAAAGGACCTCCAGCTGAAATCCAACAAGAAAATGGGGACCTCAGGCCTACAAATGTATGAAACCAGATTCTGACCTACAAAACTGTGAGATAATAAATTTGTATTGCTTTAAAGCACTAAATTTGTGGTAATTTATCACAGTGGCAATAAAAACTAATATACCCAATCTTTATTAAATGTAATGTCCCTACATTGGTCCTTTTTACGAACGAGTTTCTTCTTTTTTTTTTTTTTTTTTAAAGATTTTATTTATTTATTTGCGAGAGAGAGAATGAGAGACAGAGAGCATGAGAGGGAGGAGGGTCAGAGGGAGAAGCAGACTCCCTGCCGAGCAGGGAGCCCGATGCGGGACTTGATCCCGGAACTCCAGGATCATGACCTGAGCTGAAGGCAGTCGCTTAACCAACTGAGCCACCCAGGCGCCCACGAACGAGTTTCTTCTCACATCACCTACATTCACATCATTCTGCATGGCTGATATTACCTTTTACCGCTAATTTAACATGCACATTAAACTAAAATTCATGCCGTGCTTACAAATAACTCCTAGAACCAGTAGCTTACATCCTAAACATGACACCACGTTCATGTATATCCACAGTTGTATGCTCTGCCCTGGATTCCTCCCAGGACTGTTAGGGGCTGACTGTACCCTCCAGAGGTCACAGATTCTTCTAGGAACCTCTGCCCTGCAGATAGATCCTGAATACGATCCCAGAAGGAACTGTCCCAACCTGCCATATTGCTTTTTGTAATGCTCACTCTTATGACCTCACATAGTAGTTGGAAATAAGAATAGCGTGGATTTGGGGCACCTGGGTGGCTCAGTCAGTGAAGCGTCTGCCTTTGCTCAGGTCATGATCCCGGGGTCCTGGGATCCAGTCCCATTTCAGGCTCCCTGCTCAGCAGGTAGCCTGCTTCTCCCTCTTCCTCTACCCCCCCCCCCCCCCCCGCTTGTGCTTTCTCTCCCAAATAAATTTTTAAAAATGTATATTTAAAAAAAATTCTGGATTTTTTTAAGCACCACTTTGAAAGAAATGAAGGTTTAGAAAAGCCCACACTATCCAATGGATAAAAATAGCAATAGGAAAAAGGAACAACCCAAGCTCCAGGCAAGAATCTCCTGAGAGCACAATTAAAGAACACAGCCCTGTTTTGGCACAAGAGTCTCGGGAGAGAAAAAGTTCCAACCCATTTCCAGGGCACCACCCACTCAGTGAGGCCTTCGCAGCCCAGAATCCATGTCTGTAACTAGAAGGAGGTGGGGTTTCTTTAGCTACAACAAAGAGGTCTTAAGACCTGAAACAAATTCTTCTGATTCTAACCCACCACCTCTTCCGAGTGGTATTCCCAAGTTTCAGATCCTTGTCACTGGTCACCTGCTAGAAATTTCTTTCCGAGTTCCCACGGGCACCTCAGACATTACTAGAACCAAAGTGAATCCATCATCTTCCTCTCCAGCATTCTCCTGTCCTTTGAACACCATTTATTGGACACCTGCCTCATGCCTGGCACTCTGCTCCACATTTTACATACAACATTCATTTAAAGTCACAAATCTTCTACATTTACATAGAAAATGCATTTCAGACAGGTTAAGTCGCTTCTTGACACTTTGCTCCGAATCATCCTTGTCACCTCTGTGAAGAAGCAGCTTCCTTTCCCTCGGGAACACTAGATGGCTCCTGGCCATCTTGCCTGTCATGTGCAATGAGAAAGAAGGAAACACTGAGAAACAGCCAAAGTACCAGGGAGGAGGGACGTGGAAAGACAGAGTGAGGAAGGAAAGGAGCGCATGCAGTCTGTCAACATCACTTGAGTGTTTAGATCAGGTGCCTGTAGCCACTTCTTGAATTCCTTTTCACCCTTAGTTTCTGTCACCTACAACTAAATGTCTTGACTAATATATACTGCTAAAGAAATAGCTTATTTTTATTTTCTTTTCCTCTTCATCTTGATATTCATGCAATTGTGATTAATGACATAATGCAAGCACAGTGTCTTTTGAGTTAGTAATTTAAATCTATCCAACATAAATAAATCCATTGCATGGTGGGTCTAAGTTTCACAGGTTTCTTTGGTTGGTTGGTTATTGTTTTGTGAGTTAAGCTGCCCCAACTTTTATTAGCTAATCAACAGAAAAATAGGGTCCTTTAAAAAAAAAATAAATAAAATAAATAAAATAAATGCTCCCCTTAGAATTTACTCCAATCTATGATATTTTCTAAATGTCTTTGTGTTATATTTCCCCTCAAGAATTTTAATTCTGTAATATAATCACACTTAAATTCTGAAATTGGATTTACAGAGATTTTAACAAAAATTAAATATTATAAATTGTTTACTATTTTTCAAGTCATTTTATTAAAAAAGGAGTGTTTTCTTAAAAAAAAAAAAAAAAGGAAGAATAAAACCCCAAAATGATACATACATAAATGGTCACTTATAAATGAACTTGACAGGGCACCTGGGTGGCTCAGTCGGTTAAGCATCTGCCTTTGGCTCAAGTCATGATCCCAGCGTCCTGGGATTGAGTCCTGAATCGGGCTCCCTGCTCAGCCCGGAGCCAGCTTCTTTTTTTTTTTAAAGATTTTATTTATTTATTTGAGAGAGAGAGAATGAGAGAGAGCAAGTACATGAGAGGGGGGAGGGTCAGAGGGAGAAGCAGACCCCCTGCCGAGCAGGGAGCCCGATGTGGGACTCGATCCAGGGACTCCAGGATCATGACCTGAGCTGAAGGCAGTCGCTTAACCAACTGAGCCACCCAGGCGCCCCCGGAGCCAGCTTCTCCCTCGGCCTGCCACTCCCACTGCTTGTGCTTGCTCTCTGTCTGACAAACAAATAAAATCTTTAAAAAAGAAAAAAAAAAGGAGCGCCTGGGTGGCTCAGTCATTAAGTGTCTGCCTTCGGCTCAGGTCATGATCCCAGAGTCCTGGGATCGAGCCCTGCATCAGGCTCCCTGCTCGCTGGGAAGCCTGCTTCTCCCTCTCCCACTCCCCCTGCTTGTGTTCCTGCTCTTGCTGTCTCTCTCTCTGTCAAATAAATAAAATCTTTAAAAAAATAAAAAAGAAATGAACTTGATATATGGGTAGAGGGACTCACATTTAAGGTAAAGTTTTTGGATTTGTTTTTAGAAAAAGTAAAAACACATTTTTATAAGTTTACGAAAAAATATTCATTCAGTTAGAAATATTCCTCCCAAGTGAAAATCAGTACGGCCTTTTTGCAAGGTCACTTTGGCAGTACCTACAAAAAGGTCATATACACACACACAGCAATCCCAGCTCTAGGAATCTGTTCTTCAGATGAGAATGTTTACTGCACAGAAGAGAAAAACTGGCCACCCCTATATGTCCCTCAGTAAAATTAAAGAAGACATTTACATACATAATAAAATATTATGCAGCTATTAAAAGGAAGGTATTAACCTAAAAAGATATTTACTATATATTAATTTTTTTTTAAGATTTTATTTATTTGAAAGAGAGAGAATGAGAGACAGAGAGCATGAGAGAAAGGAGGGTCAGAGGGAGAAGCAGACTCCTTGCTGAGCAGGGAGCCCGATGTGGGACTCGATCCCGGGACTCCAGGATCATGACCTGAGCCGAAGGCAG